>NW_014578352.1:71181-74338 GCF_000485595.1 Priapulus caudatus
CCCCAATGTGTGATTCCCGTTTATGAGGGCTGGAGGTCGTCATCACGCGGGACAGAAGGCCCTACAGGAGAAAATAACTTTTTTTCACGGAGTCTTTTTCAAGGGCCTGTGAAAAAAGGTCTTCGTCAATTTTTACGGGAGCTATTTTGAGCTCGGGGAGCGATTTCGGAGTTTTGTGAGCGAATCGCATCGCTGCGCGGTGTGTATTTTTACTCCCCTACTTTCAATGGTGTGTCATACACGCGCGGTTGCAGTGTGTCGTGACGGGCTGTGTCGTCTCCGAGGGCGGGCTGTGCGTTGATTTATCGATGAGCCTGTGTTGGCGGTGCAGAGGTCAGGGCATGAATGCACGTATCAGCTCGTACGAGTGCTGCGGAGGGAAGTGTGGGGGTCGAGGTCAGGCATGAAGTCATAAGTCGTTATGAGGTATCATTGATGTAGAGGTACAGTATGAGGTTCATCTATGGTTGTCCAGAGGTCATATGAGGTTTCATCATGATTCAGAGATTAGACAATGGCAGAGGTCAGTTAATGTATGGCAGAATGTCATGTCGATCTGAACGAAGGTCAAGTTGCACATGTTAGAGATCAGAAGTGCTGTGTTCAGCACGGTGCTAGATTCAAAGGTATTCAGTCAATAAGTCAAGGTATCTGCGGGTTCATGGTGTGCCTGTGTGGAGAGGAGTGGAACGACGCTCGCTTTCTGCTGCTGATAGATCGGGTCGTCCACGATTTTTGTTGTTGCCGTGGTATCTTCCCGTCCGCCTGCCCATGTGTGCGCAGCTAGATTACTTCCTGAAGGTGGGCTGTCCACAATGCTTGTCGTCGGGTGAGGCTGCGGCTGCGCGCGCCTTGCTCGGTATTTATGCATTGTATCTGCGTTGTTGCAGAGATGGTGTCCTTGATAGGGAGAGTAGAGTAGTAAGTAGGGAGAGGGGGAGGGAGAGAGAGGGAGGGATGAGAGAGAGAGAGAGAGAGAGAGAGAGAGGCGAGAGGGAGAGAGAGAGAGGAGAGAGAGAGAGAGAGAGAAGATGTAAAGAGAGAGAGAGAGAGAGAGAGAGAAGATGGAGAGAGAGAAAGAAGAAGAGAGACAGAGAGAGAGAGAGCAAGAGAGAAAGAGAGCAAGAGAGAGAGAGTAAGAGAGCGAGAGATAAAAAGAGAGAGGATGGATAGAGAGAGAAAGAGAGAAGGAGAGAGACAGAGAGAGAGAGAGAGAGAGTGCGAAAGAGAGAGAGCGAGAGAGAGCGAGAGAGAGGATGGAGAGAGAGAGAGAGAGGATGGAGAGAGAGAAAGAAGAAGAGAGACAGAGAGAGAGAGAGAGAGAGAGAGAGAGAGAGAGAGAGAGAGAGGGGAGAGAGAGAGAGCGCGCGCGCGTGTGAGAGAGAGTTGGAGAGAAGAGACAGATGAGAGAGAGAGAGACAGCGATAGCGAAAGAGAGAGGATGGAGAGCGAGAGAGAAGGAGAGAGACAGAGAGAGAGAGCGAGAGAGAGAGGATGGAGAGAGAGAGAAGGAGAGAGACAGAGCGAGAGAGAGAGTGCGAGAGAGAGAGAGAGCGAGAGCAAGGGAGAGATAGAGAGAGAGAGAGAGAGAGAGAGAGAGAGAGAGAGAGAGAGAGAGAGAGAGAGACAGACAGACAGACAGAGAGGGAGAGAGAGCGCGCGCGTAGGTAGAGATTGAGAGAGAGAGAGAGAGAGAGCGAGAGAGAGAGAGAGAGAGAGAGAGAGAGAGAGAGAGCGAGAGAGAGAGCGAGAGAGAGAGAGAGAGAGAGAGAGAGAGAGAGAGAGAGAGAGAGAGCGAGAGAGAGAGAGAGAGAGAGAGAGAGAGAGAGAGCGCGCGCGAAAGAGGGAAATCAGTGGAAACATGTACGTAGGTGCCGATGGCATTGACCGGCTTTCTCTATCCACGTGCCGCGTATAATATACGTGATCTGACTGTTAAATGTCAGCAAATAGCGACGATAGCAGAAGCAAGCTATGTAGGTACCGACTTAACATGAAACCTGTCGGATAGGTCAGACAGAGAAAGAGACAGAGAGAGAGAGAGAGAGAGAGAGAGAGAGAGAGAGAGAGAGAGAGAGAGAGAGATGAGAGAAGAGGAAGGTGAGAGTGAGACAATGAGAGAAGGAGAGAGAGATAGCAACAAAGGGAAAGATGGGAGAGAGCGACAGAAAGAGAGGGAAAGCGGAAGAAGAAAGAGTAAAGAGAAGAGAAAAATACCAGAACGAGAGACAGTGAAAGACCTTCCTTCGCGCAGTCTCGTGCAGTTACAGGCGGATCTCAAATACAAGCTGCCCCCAAGGTCACTCTGTCCCCTCCACGGGAGTCAACAAATACAAAGACATAGAAGTAGAGACGGAGCGAGAGCGAGAGAGTGATGAGAAAGTATTTTATTCGGCAGATATTTTGCATGGGCGAAATACATAATATTATGTCATATGTTGTATATATATCGCCATCTATTGGCTGATTAAATTTCATTAGTGTTACGTTAGCTAGAGCGTTCTATAATTATTAAATAGAAGCGCTGAGAATTATTTTTAATGGCAAAATTACTCCGAGGAATACTAGCTCTTCATTTCAAAGTATATTTCACACAAAAGCGAAAGCGGTTATCCCGCTTTGCTACAGGAAAATTCGTTAGGAGTATTCACGTTGTGATTATTGAAGTGACACCTAGGTTCGGATGGAGATCTCTCATGTTTCAGTTGGCCACACTACCTTTTGGCAGGTCGTAGCCTGTGGGGGCGATGGTGTTAACGCTACTCCTAAACTATGCAGAAAAATACAAGAAAATCCCAGAAAATAAATAAATAACCCCGAAATTAGATGGAAATTAGATAGGAATAACCATTTGTCTCTGACGCATTGGACGCGGAACAATCCTGACAAATTTACAAAGAGAGTGAGGCCATTTGTATTGACCTGCGCGCCATCTAGCGAGCAATTAAATAAGCCTGCTCTATCTCCCCCAAGTCTTTGGGTTACTAACAAAGACTGTAAAAAAAATCTTTCTGAATCAGTTCCTGATTTTACGTTATAAGAGTCAGCACATAACATAGTCCTTCTGCCTCGCAGGAGGTTGTCGAGCTCTACGTGTTCTGTCGGGAGGCGGAGTTCCAGGGACACCCACTTCCCTGCTCGGGGTCGCGACTCTGGC
>NW_014578352.1:75118-76369 GCF_000485595.1 Priapulus caudatus
TTGGACCCCCCAATTCTGCAGGAATGTCTTGGTGGCGGCTGCAGTGAACTCCGGTCCACCGTCACTCGCTAGCTCATCTGGGATACCGAATGTCACAAAGATACGCCGGAGGCAAGTTATCAGGCCTTGGCACCCATCCGATGCCTGTTCCACTACTGGCCAATTGGAATAACGATCGACCACAACCAGGTAGTTTAAACCCTTGTAATGGAAATAGTCAGCGCAGACACACTGGAAGGGGTAGGCTGGGGGTGTCGGTGGTGTCGGTGGTGCGCTGGGCTGTGATGGTGCAATCCTGTTGCAGTCACTGCACCTAGCCCTAATATCCTTGATTGCAGGGGTGATGCCGGGCCAGAAGACCGAGGACTCCGCTCGGGCCAACATCGACGTCACACCTTGATGGGCAGCGTGCAGTGCTTGGAGGACATCATGGCGTAAGCATGGGGGAATGACGACCCTCTCCTTGTAGAGAACTACACCATCTATTGTATAGAGGTCATCCCGAAACTGATGATACTCCTGCAGCTCATGGCGGAACTCAGGCAGGCCCTGCTCAACCAATCCCACAAGCTCATTCATGGCTACATCACTCGCTGTCGCCTCTTGCACCCTCGCCCATGTCACAGCTATGCAGTGCAGTGCCGCAACGGCTGACTGTCGTAGACTGACATCGAGGTCATCCGGGTTGTCGGCTTCTAGCACCCGGATGTGAGCCAAGAATGATGGCTGGAGTAGGGGTGGCGAAGCCAGTGCGCCCATGTCAACAGCTGCAATGTCATCGCTCAGTTGCAACTTATTAGTCATCTGAGGGCCACTGGGGTACCTTGACACCGAGTCCGCCGCTCTGTTTTTGACACCAGGTATGTGGACCATTCGAA
Organism: Priapulus caudatus; assembly: GCF_000485595.1. Lineage (NCBI taxonomy): Eukaryota > Metazoa > Priapulida > Priapulimorpha > Priapulimorphida > Priapulidae > Priapulus > Priapulus caudatus. The sequence continues at coordinate 75,997 of NW_014578352.1, forward strand.
ACTTGTATCTCAATGTCTTCTCCTTCAGGTTCCTAAGTCTTGCATTGGGAATGTCCTCAAGCGAGCGATCACCAAAGATCTTGAGGAGTGGCTTATGGTCAACTGCAATTATCAGCTTGCTGCAGCCTAGCACAAAAAGCGTGCCTTGTCCAGTGCATCAGCCACTGCCAGAGCATCGCCCTCGACTGGCGCGTACTTAGACTCTGCAGGATGTGTGAACTGGCTGCCGATGAGGGTCGTTTTCCAGCCGTCCCTGCAGCAGAAAGGCTCGTCTCCTGGACACTTACCAGTGCTTTTGAAATAGCCAAAATCCTATTCCTGCCTTCGACCAGTCTGTCGCCAAGCAGGTGGGCTTCTCCTTGTCAAAGATCCT
>NW_014578352.1:77114-83467 GCF_000485595.1 Priapulus caudatus
GCGTACCTAGGTTCACACATCCTGCCGAGTACTGAGCGAGCTTGGTGAAATGGGCTCTGTGTGTGATGGGTTTCTCTCTTAGCATGTGTGTTGAGTGCTTGGAAGTCAACTGTTCGCCTTGGCTCACCGTTCTTCTTGGCACAAACGACCATACGATGACACCACTCTACAGGTTCGCCGACAGGAACAGGCTCGATGACACCAAGCCTCACATCCTGGTCGAGACCGGCCTTCACCATCTCACGCCAATGAATAGGGACAGGGATGGCTTTGTGACAGGCGACTGGCTCAGCATCCTGGGCTACCATCAGCCTCATTGGTGGGCCCTCCATCATAGGTAGGAGCTGATGGCTGGCGAATAAGGTGAAGACAATTCCAAGCATCGAGGACGCTATGATACCCCAGAAGCAATGTATCCTTGAGGTGCCACCCTGTAACGATAGCGACCCCCTCATAGCGTTCCTCTGCAGTCATCGACATGCAGAGAAACAAATGGAAATTCAGAACCAAACTGGCCTCCACCCCACACGATGGGACAAAACTGGGGTCATCATTGAGGTTAGACAATTTGACCAGTATGTTGTACGCATTGATGGTTCGAGTCGAGTTACATTGCGGAACAGAAAATTTCTGCGGCGTTAGGAACCTGTGGTGCCACAGAGACCCAAGCCTCGGACACTAGAGAAGGACCTTCGCTATTCACCCACCGTCACGCCAATCGGGGCACATGGACACATGCCCCAAACATTACGGTCTTCAATGCCCAGGACAGCGGAGCCAGCTGCCACGCTGCCGCCATTGCCGATCACCGCCCCACCGGCGGTTACCCCAGCACCACTCCCATCTGCTGAACCACCGTCAGTGCCATCGCCTGCACCCAGTACCAGCGCAATTCCCCGTGTCACAACTGCTGTCCAACCTACTACTCCTGCTGCACCCCCTAGCAGGCCGAATGTGGCCAGAGTCGCGACCCCACGCAGGGAAGTGGGTGCCCCTGGAATTCCGCTTCCCGACAAAAAACGTAGAGCTCGACAACCTCCTGCGTGGCAGAAGGACTATGTTATGTGCTGACTTTTATAACGTGAAATCAGGAACTGATTCAGAAGGCCTCACTCTCTTTGTGAATTTGTCAGCATTGTCCCGCGTCCAATGCGTCAGAGACAAATGATTATTTCTATCTAATGGCACTGTGTGATATGTGTTTATTGAGAAATGCTGGATGTACAGGTTTAGGTTTAGAAAAAAATTATGAAGGTTGAAAAGCATGAAAATCGAGACTTACTTCAAGCAGTCTTCGTCGACGACGTGATCGCGTGTGATTCACGCACTGTGATTGCACTGCGCATGCGGATTTGGCGATCTTAAAATTTGGTGCGGGTTTCCGATGAATGCAAAGTTTATTCGGGCACATGTCTTTTTAAAAAATTGCCTCCAAAAGTCACTTAACGATCGAAAAATCGCGTTGTAACGTAACGGAATGTATTCAGGACGTCCAGAAGGTGCCCCAGCTCGATTTGCGTGAGCACACGTGGCACGGTTTCGGAGGAGATACGGAAAACGACACTTCGGCTCTTTCTACTATTATATTATAGATATATATATTATCAGGAGCGTATAATGACAAAGGAGTAAGACAGCGATTTGGTACTGATTTCACTACATTTTTGTCGTACTAGTTCGATGTGAATAAAAATACAAATGTATACAAACATGAGCTTCTTTTGTTCACTGGTCCTTATTCTATCTTCCGGTAGTATTACAAACCGCGTAGCTTCCTTCGTTTTGATATAATTCGTACTTTTCGAAGACATGGTTTTCACGTTAGTTACCGTATTCTGGCGAGGCCACACTCTAAATTTGCACACACAGCTCTTCAATGAGCCACGGTAGGGCTTTTCGGCCGTAGCCTAGTCGAGTGCAGAAAATTCGCCTAGAAATTAAGTTACGTTGCACCCATGCTGGATTTAAAAATTAAAACTATTTTACATTTAAACTATGGTTAGAATGCCTTGTTTTTATGCTTTAATCCCGCAGTTTTTTTAAAAATAAACGCTGCGCTGGTAAAATATCTGAACTACTTCACCCGCGGAGGAATGATGTGTATGAATCGTTATGAGTAAACTGACGCTCCAACCGATTGTAGCTTTTCGCATCTCTAGCCCGCGTACAGTTGCCGCTGGCGCTGCCTGACGCGATCCCTGCCGTGGCTCATTGAAGAGCTGTGTGTGCAAATTTAGAGTGTGGCCTCGCCAGAATACGGTGACTAACGTGAAAACCATGTCGTCGAAAAGTACGAATTATGTCAAAACCAAGGAAGCTACGCGGTTTGTAATACTACCGGAAGATAGAATAAGGACCAGTGAACAAAAGAAGCTCATGTTTGTATACATTTGTATTTTTATTCACATCGAACTCGTACGACAAAAATGTAGTGTAATCAGTACCAAATCGCTGTCTTACTCATTTGTCATTATACGCTCCTGATGTATATGTATAAGGAGAATTAATAACATGTATGAATATCTGAATACAGATAAATATGCTATATATCTGCTTGTTTGTGTGTTATCTTAGTACCTGAATTACCACTGGGGAACAGGGGAAGGGATGGGGGTACATTAATGTGCTGGTACATGGTACTGGACCAGTATTGCAATGTTGGCTGGGTATTGGCAGAATAGTGGGCCGCTGCTGACCCGGTACAGCCAACTTTAACGGCCCGGAAAGGGGCCAATACTGTATGCCGGCAGCGGTACAATGCTGGCTCGGTATCGGCCCAGTACCGTTGCCGATGCCAGCCTAGTACAACGCCGCTGTGCAAGAGTATACCGGGCCGGTACTGACATGCGGTGTTGGGCCAATAGTTTAAGCGGTACTGAATACCGGTGAACATACTGGGCCAGTACCGTGCCAATACTACAATGTTTGCTGGGTAAGTAACAGGGTGGCGAACTGGTAACTGGGCGTCAAATGGTTAATTTGGGCTTTTAGGGCCTTGTAAAGGGCCAAATAAGATCATTTAATGGCATATAGGCGAATAAGTAACTAGGTTTTGAACTGGTAACTGAATAAGTAGCTGGCCATCGAACCGGTAACCGATTAAATAAATGTGTGCCAAAGGGTTAATTTGGCCAAATAAGTAACTAGTAACTATTTTGCCTAGTTACCATTTCCCAATTCAATGTTGCATTTCGAACTGGGAACTGGTAACTGCTTTGTCTAGTCACTAATTCCTTATTCGAATAAGGAACTGGGAACTGGTAACTGCTTTGCCTAGTAACTAGTTCCTTATTCGAATAAGGAACTGGAAACTGGGAACTGGGAGCTAACTTCACTGAGCTGATTTTGGGGGTATTTTCCTTTCAATCAAGCAGTCACCAACTGAGTAACGCCACTGATTTCCCCGGGCAACGCCGGATATCCCGCTAGTTATAATATATGTTGTTACACTGAGAGTCGGGCTGTTGTGTTTGCTCCACCCGTGTTTAGTGCACTTGCCGCGGTACCTGCATCCTCAATTGTTCCATAGCGATAAGCTTTAATTAATAATTGTTTCATAATAATTAACAATTGTTCCATAGCGGTGAGCGTTAATTATTAAATGTTTTTAATTAACCAACTAATAAATAGAACACGCCTGGTGACTCGCATCTGCTAGAGAAGAAGGCGTTCTACATTCACATCGAGTTTACTCCGAGGGGAGGGAGGGAATAGGGACGAGAAAGAGGTAGGTAAGGAGAGACAGGAGGGGAAATGGGGGAGGGAGGAAGAAAGGCGATTAAAAGAGGGCGGGGAGAGGGAAGCAAGAAGAGAGTGAATAGGAAGATGGTAATGGAGAATGAAACGGCAATAGAAAAGTAGAAGAACGAGAGCAGCATCACATCTACATCTTCTCCTAGGCCATACGTGCAAACTTACGCTTTGCATGGCCGCTGCACGTGCAGATTCGTACCTCCGGATATACGCCATCTGTCGCAGCCCCTACTCCATATACCGCCTCCCCGGCACACGTATATGTCGCAGAATCCGGATAGGAGTTCGTGCACAGATGTAGTGACGGACTGGCCCTAATACAGTAGGGCCAGCAGTGTATTAAGAACAGTGCATAGCCCGTGCGGCTATACCAGCGCCGCGCATCACACCTACATCTTCTCCTAGGCCGCACGTGCAAACTCATGCTTCGCACGGCCGCTGTACGTGCAGATTCGTACCTCCGGGTATACGCCATCTGTCGCAGCTTCTACTCCATATACCGCCTCTCTGGCACACGTATATGTCGCAGAATTCGGGTAGGAGTGCGTCCACAGATGTAGGGATGCACCTTCTCCGAGGCCGTACACGCACCGGCCACTGCACATGACCAGCAGCGCATAGCCATACGTAGATAATAGCAACCCTGTACCTGGGTAGCGATGCACCGGCCACAGGCGTGCTCCGCCCTACATTAACTTAGCATATATAGGGCTAGCGGCATCGTGTCACTCACCTGCGCACGGCCTTCGGTGACAGTCACGATTGCGCAGGCCGCGCGCTTCCTCACTTTAGGAATCAGGTTCAGAGGATGGATCAAGATCTGTTTACGTTCGCGTGTGCCAGGAGGGTGAGACAATACCTTGGCTGGTCAGAGCATGGGAAATCACACCTCCCCTTCCCAAGAGCGTGGAAGTTAGAGTTGGGGTGTCCTGCTCGCAGGTTTTACCCTGGCACAATCGCATAGGTTGAATGACGTCGTCGACGGTAGGGCGAGTGCGATACGTAGGACGTGAGTAGCGCGCAATCCTACTCCCGCAATTACAATATTCATGTCCTAAGCTACATGTGTATATACAGTGTATAGATATATATAAATACGTGGGTGATATAACGGTTATATAGCAAATCCGCGAATCCGAGGGGTAGATCGTGCTGCGCATTTCTTGCGGGTTTCTTGTCATCACCCCGAGGAGATCCGTACGGATTAATTGGAAAAAACTGGACAGATTCACAGTATATCTTCTATCCCTGTGTAATTCAGTTTCGTGCTTCTATATAGTCATAATTCTCATAAACTTCAGACTGAAATGGACGGCTGTTAGGTGCTTCGTCGTTTTAGCGGACATTCTTGGGTACATGATGATGCCGGCCTCCGTAGGGAATAATAGTAACATTTTTGGAGAATGGCCATATAGTATGCAATACTTGTCACGTATACAAATGTATTTCTACACACACGTACATCTAGTAAAGTTTATTCAAATCAGTAGAGATTTGTCGGATTTGCACGGACGGTTGGTTTACGAAGCAACAGGTTCTTACGGGTTATCATCGAATTCGGGGAATTCGAGCCCCGCTAGCTACAATCTTATACGTGTTGCCATATTTTGGGACTGAATTTGGTGGGAGTTGGTCGCTCTCCTGGCGTCGCACTCACGCGACCCGCGTGGGCTGTTGCTCGGCTTCGCGAGTCTGCGCGTTTACGGGGGCGGGCCGTTCCGGCGCGCGCAATCATCCCCGACCGCACGCGCAATCGTACGCGTGTTGTGGCCGGGCGCGCGCAGGGCTCTCCTCTCCCATAATTTGGCAGCAACGTACATGAGTGTTTGCGTCTATATGCTGTTAGCCGCGCAAGGAATTCGGTTGCGCGGTGTAATTCGAGTTTTGCGCGCCGGGGACTTTGGCGCCGACGAGACGTTAATTGGAGTTTACTTGGAGTAAATAAATGTAAACGGACGGAGGGGGCAAACGGCTACCTCTCAGCACACGCACGTAATCTGGCAAGCTTGATTAGGTGTGTTGTGGGTTTTCACAACCTGCGCGCGATAGGCTGTGACTCGGGGGGGTGCATTCATTCTGCGGCGTGTCTACGACTACAGGAGTCACTGTTGGTTCGTGCCTGCGTACAACTAGCATGCGTTGCGAGTGGCGAGCGACGCAAGGATAGTTTTATATCATGGATTATATTCTATATAGTGGATTACGTAGTGGCGAGCGACTTAAGGACCGCCCACCTAACCCTGCACATGTCTGCTATTCACTTTCTTATCGGATATGATTTTCATAAATTTATCAATAAAGCTGGATGGTGGGGGGAGTTGGTCGCTCCCGTGGCGTCGCACTCACGCAACCCACGTTGGCTGTTGCTCGGCTCCATGAGTCTGCGCGTTTACGGGGGCGGGCCGTTCCGGCGCACGCAATCATCCCTGACCGCACGCGCAATCGTACGCGTGTTGTGGCCGGGCGGCGAAATTTTTTTTCCCAAACGGTATAACATAGGAAGGATTTTAGCGCCTTCTGATTGGCTGGAATTTGCCAAGATGTCAGCCTCCATGACTTGTAGCCAAAATCCCCAATTATCTACCAAAAACTTTCCCGAA
>NW_014578352.1:83541-87841 GCF_000485595.1 Priapulus caudatus
CAGTCGACTCCAGAGACGCGTGAATATAGTGGGAACATCATGTAGAAATAAATGAACCAGGAAAATTGCCAGCGGGTGGCGAGGAATTTAGAGTTTGGAAGCGTGCCATAATGACGCAAGAGTGACGAAGTGGCCACTTTACCGATCAATGTCCGAAACCCCACCAATAGGAGACATAGGGCAGAGGGCCGGCCCGCGAAAGGAAACACGTGTCCACCGAAAAGGGCACGGCCGCGTATAAAAGGGGGAAGGTCGGGAGAGGCCCGGGGGAAAGGAGAAGAGAGAAGAGAGAAGTTCCAGTCTACGACTGACGATTGTAACTAGGCTGCTCGTCGAATAAAGAACATTTTCCTGTGACTGCCTGTTTCATCGCCTTTTTCAATACGACTAACTTCTCAACATTACACAAACAATATCGCACAGAGCAGAACCTATCAATTACTAACGTTCCGCATGAGAATTTCGCAAGTTTCCTGATACACATGAAGCTGTGAATACACACACACACACACACACACACACACACACACACACACACACACACACACACACACACACACACACACACACACACACACACACACACACACACACACACACACACACACNTCGCAGCGAAAATTGGATTTTCTGAAATATCTGGACTCCAGAAGCGATCGTAGAGACATAATGTTGGTGGCTGTACCCACATTTTCGAGAGTGAAGAACCCAATTATTACACTTAGAAAAACATAGGATGGCGGCCATATTGGATTTCAATATCGCCGCAGTGAAATTTGTTTATTTTGAATAACTAGACTCCAAGACGTCAGTGAGACATAATTTTGGTGTCTTAGACCCACATTTCGGATAGTGGAGAACTCAGTTATAAACACTTAGAAAAGCATAAGATGGCTGCCATCTTGGATTTCAAGATGGCGCCAATGAAATTGGTTTATTTTGCTTTGAATACACTAAAATTCTAATAATCGCATAGAGGCATAATTTTTGGATGTCTTACCCAAATTTTCATGACGCCATTACGGTCTTCCTCCTGAGTGTGGACCTTGTAGCATAGGACTTTAGCGGAACATTTACTCGTAATCCAGATAACATGCTGACGTTTGGCCAACGTTGGGCCAACGGCTGTCGTCAGCTCATGCTAACGTTGGCAGCCAACGTTGCCCAACGTCATATTTGCCAACGTTGGCCCAACGCCCCAGACAGCCACACGTTGATCCAACGTCTTTTTGCTCAGAGCCGTGCCAACGTTGGTCCAACGTCATTGGAAAACGTTGGCCAACGTCAGACAGCCAACGTTGGCCCAACGGCTTTTTACTCAGCGTGCCAACCGTTGGCCCAACGTCATATTGACAACGTTGGCCCAACGTCAGGACAGCAACGTTGGCCAACGGCTTTTTGCTCAGCGTGCCAACGTTGGCCCACGCCATATTGACAACGTTGGCCCAACGTCAGTTGCAACGTTGGATCCAACGGCTTTTCGCTGAGCATGCCTGATGCCCTCTGGTTTCTCTCTCTCGCTCTGTCACACACACACAATTAAACGTTCACCTCTCTCACACACACACACACACACACACACACTACGCGTTCGCCAGCCTGCGGCGCCACACACACACAAACGCGCCTGCGCACGCGCAAACACACACACACACACAAACACACACATCTCTCTCTCTCTCACACACACACACCATACACACGCGCACCCCTCTCTCTCTCTCTCTCTCTCACACACACACACGCTAGCGCACACACCTTTCTGGTTTCTCTTGCGCGCGCTCTCTCTCTTCTCTTCTCTCTCTCCTCTGTCACACACACAAACAACAAAACGCACACCTCTCTGCTTCTCGTTCTCTCTATCTCTCTCTCTCTTCTCACGCACACAACACAACACGCACACTCCCCTCTCTCTCTTCTCTCTCTCTCACACACACACACACACACACAACGCACACCTCTCTCTCTCTCGCTCTCTCCTCTCTCTCTCTCTCTCTCTCTCTTCTCTCTGACACATAACAAACACAACACGCACACCTTCTCACTCTGTGCACACACACAACACAAACACGCACACTCACACACACACACACACACACACACACACACACATAACACAAACAGACCACGCACACTCTCCTCTCTGTTTGACACATACACACTCCCTCTCTGGTTCTCTCTCTCTCTGTCACACACAACACAAACACGCACACCTCTCTCTCTCTCTCTCTCTCTCCTCTCTCTCACACACACACACACACACCACGCACACACACGCCCGGTCATTTTGGATTTCAAGATGGCCGCCACAATACGCAAAAGTCAGCCTGGAAACATACCCAGTGGAACTCCCCAAGTATCATATAAATGATATTTACCCGTTTCCAGCTTCTACCCAAAAAGTTTAGGCTCATCCTTATTTTGGATATCTGCCCCCTGACTATGCACCCTGCCCATCAAGGTGTGACGTCGATGTTGGCCCGAGCAGAGTCTTCGGTTTTCTGGCCCGGCATCACCCCTGCATTCAAGGATATTAGGGATAGGTGCAGTGACTGCAACAGGATTGCACCATCACAGTCCAGCGCACCACCGACACCACCGACACCACCAGCCTACCCCTTCCAGTGTGTCTGCGATGACTATTTCTACTACAAGGGTTTAAACTACCTGGTCGTGGTCGATTGTTATTCCAATTGGCCAGTAGTGGAGCAGGCATCAGATGAGTGCCAAGGCTTGATAACTTGCCTCCGGCGTATCTTTGTGATATTCGGTATCCCAGATGAGCTAGCGAGTGACGGTGGATCGGAGTTTACTGCAGCCGCCACCAAGACATTCCTGCAGTATTGGGGGGTCTACCACAGACTAAGCTCGGTGGCTTTCCCGCATTCCAACTGCAGAGCAGAGGTAGGAGTGAAGACGGTGAAGCGTATCATCACTAGCAACACCGGTCCACGCGGTGAGCTGGACACCGACGCGCTGCAGCGCGCAGTATTGCAATACAGGAATACGCCTGACCCAGAGGCTAAGATATCGCCCGCCATGTGTATCTTTGGTCGACCTATATAAGACTTCATCCCCATACTGCCAGGCCGATACCGGCCTCATCCCACATGGCGTGAAACCATGACAGCGAGGAAGGAAGCACTCAGGAACAGACACATGAAGGCTGCCGAAAGGTGGACAGAGCACACCAAGCAACTGCCACCGCTGGCAGTTGGCAACCACATACGCCTCCAGAACCAAACTGGCCCCCACCCCACACGATGGGACAAAACTGGGGTAATCATTGAGGTTAGGGTTGTTGTTACATTGCGGAACAGAAAATTTCTGCGGCGTTACGAACCTGTGGTGCCACAGAGACACAAGCCTCGGACACTGGAGGAGGACCTTCGCTATTCACCCACCGTCACGCCAATCGGGGCACATGGACACATGCCCCAAACATTACGGTCTTCAATGCCCAGGACAGCGGAGCCAGCTGCCACGCTGCCGCCATTGCCGATCACCGCCCCACTGGCGGTTACCCCAGCGCCACTTAGTACCAGCGGGATGCCCCGTGTCACAACTGCTGCCCAACCTACTACTCCTGCTGCACCCTCTAACAGGCCGAATGTGGCCAGAGTCGCGACCCCGCGCAGGGAAGTGGGTGCCCCTGGAATTCCGCCTTCCGACAGAACACGTAGAGCTCGACAACCTCCTGCGTGGCAGAAGGACTATGTTATGTGCTGACTTTTATAACGTGAAATCAGGAACTGATTCAGAAGGATTTTTTTTTCAGTCTTCGTTAGTAACTCAAAGACTTGCCTAGTTATTTTATTTTATTTTGTTTAGTTTAAGTTATTTTATTTTTATGGCACTAATGCACTATTTTGCCTAGTTACCAGTTCCCAATTCAATGTTGCATTTCGAACTGGGAACTGGGAACTGGTAACTGCTTTGCCTAGTTACTAGTTCCTTATTCGAATAAGAAACTGGGAACTGGGAACTGCTTCGCCTAGTTACTAGTTCCTTATTCGAATAAAGAACTGGGAACTGGAAACTGGTAACTGCTTTGCTTAGTTACTAGTTCCTTATTCGAATAAGGAACTGGGAACTGGTAACTGCTTTGCCTAGTTACTAGTTAGTTCCCAGTTCCTTATTCGAATAAGGGGGTAACTGCTTTGCCTAGTTACTAGTTCCTTATTCGAATAAGGAACTGGGAACTGGGAACTGAGAACTTCTTTGCCTAGTTACTAGTTCCTTATTCGAATGAGGAACTGGAAACTGGGAACTGGGAACTGGGAGCTAACTTCCCTGAGCT
>NW_014578352.1:90785-93327 GCF_000485595.1 Priapulus caudatus
CAGATCAGAAACCCATTTCCTATTTTCTATTTTCATTTTAAAAATAGGAAATAGGTCAGAAACCCATTTCCTATTTTCTATTTTCACATTAAAAATAGGAAATAGGTCAGAAACCCATTTCCTATTTGCAACGTCAAATGGGAAAACAAACTAACGGTATGTACCGTGATTCAGTGCTCCCCCGTCCCCGCGCACAAACACGCTGCTCCCCCGTCCCCGCGCACAAACACGTCTACAGTTGCGAAGGCATCCCCAACCTCTGTTAATTAACACAGGTTGAAGGATATGTGGACGTAAGACACGTGGACCTGATCACTGTCTCATTATAATATATGTTGTTACAATGAGAGTCGTGTTGTTGTGTTCGCTCCATCCGTGTTTAGTGCACTTGCCGCGGTACCTGCATCCTCGATTGTTCCATAGCGATAAGCTTTAATTAATAATTGTTCCATAATAATTAACAATTGTTCCATAGCGGTGAGCGTTGATTATTAAATGTTTTTAATTAACCAACTAATAAATAGGACACGCCCGGTGTTCTACATTCACATCGAGTTTAATCCGAAGGGAGGGAGAGAATAGGGATGAGAAAGAGGGAGGTATGGAGAGACATGCGGGGAGATGGGGAGGGGGAAAAAGGCAATTAAAAGAGGGCGGGGAGAAGGAAGCAAGGAGAGAGTGAATAGGAAGATGGTCATGGAGAATGAAACGGCGATAGAAAAGTGGAAGAACGAAAAATGGGAAGAGGAAAGAAAAAGATGATAGAAGGTGATGGAAGAAGAGGAGAACGGGCGAAGGAGGAAAAAGGAGACGGAAAGGAGGAAGGATGGAAAGAAGAGCGATAGAAGACAATAAACGGGACAGTCTTCTTATTCTCAGGACGACCCACGCACAGGCATCTACAAGTGTTCGCGTATTTTTTTGTTCGTAATCTACAACTCCGGCTGCCCCATACCACCACCACCCATCATATACAAACACCCGCGAACAAACACACACTGAGACACCGACGCGTATTTGTACGATCGTGCAAATAGAATACACACGTCGTAAGAGTACGGCAAACATCGTAATGGAAAATCACGACAAGCGCATCAAACCGGACCGCATGTGAAAGAAGAAGATCGTTCTATGAGTCAGCAACGCGTAAGCTGTTTCCTCTGATGTAATCACAGATGGTTTACGCAAACATACGCGTACGTCTGCCCTATGATGATAGGCAGACACTAAGAAAAACGCCTCTTGTCTTCTATCATCCTCTCTTTTTCTTTCCTTCTCCCATCTCTCGTTCTTCACTTTTTCTATCGCCATTACTATTTAAGCTACACATCTACACTATTTTATTCCCTCCATTCCATCTTCCTATTCCTCTCTTCCTTGCTTCCCTCTGCCCCGCCCTCTTTTCATCGCCTTTCTTCCTCCTCCCCAATCTCCCCTCCTGTCTCTCCTTACCTCCCTCTTTCCTCAATCCCTATTCCCTCCTCCCCTCGAGTAAACTCGATGTGAATGTAGACCGCCTTCTTCTTTAGCAGTGCCAGTCACCAGGCGTGTCACTATTTATTAGTTGGCTTAATTAAAACATTTAATAATTAACTCTCACGCGCTATGGAACAATTGTTAAATATTATGAGAACAATTATTAATTAAAGCTTATCGTTATGGAACAATTGAGGATGCAGGTATTACGGGCGCCATGCAGACAGGCTCCTCAATTTTGTCTAACAAAACTCAATTCTGTCTCACAAAACTCAATTTTGTGAACACAAAACTCAATTCTGTCAATCCTGTACCACAAAACTCAATTTTGTAAACAACAAAACTCAATTCTGTCGAACCGGTTCACAAAACTCAATTTTGTAAACACAAAACTCAATTCTGTCGAACCGGTTCCACAAAACTCAATTTTGTAAACACAAAAGCTCAATTCTGTCGAACCGTTTCCACAAAACTCGATTTGTTGCCCAAAATATGGCACACGCATCGTAAGAAGGGCTACCATTGGTTTCTTCTGACCAATGGTAGCCCTTCTTACATGCGTGTGCATATTTGGGCAACAAAATCGAGTTTTGTGGAACGCGGTTCGACACGATTGAGGCCCTGTCCTGCATGGCGCCCCGTATGGCGCCCGTAGTCCGCCACAAAACCAATTTTGTGAACACAAAACTCAATTCCTGTCAATCCTGTACCACAAAAATCATTACGCTCCGTACGCCATGCAGGACAGGGCTCAATTCGATTTTGTTGCCCAAATATGGCACACGCATGTAAGAAGGGCTACCATTGGTCCAGAAGAAAACCAATGTAGCCCTTCTACATGCTGTGCGCATATTGGTGGGCCAACAAAATCGAGTTTTTGTGGAACCGGTTCGACAGAATTGAGTTTTGTGTTTACAAAATTGAGTTTTGTGGAACCGGTTCGACAGAATTGAGTTTTGTGTTTACAAATTAAGTTTTGTGGAACGCGGTTCCACAGAATTGAGTTTTTGTGTTTACAAAAATTGAGTTTTGTGAACCGGTTTGACAGAATTGAGTTTTGTGTTCA
>NW_014578352.1:93352-97657 GCF_000485595.1 Priapulus caudatus
ATGAATGGATGCGATCGGATGGATGGATGGATGATGGATGGATGGATGATGATTGGCTGGATGGCATAGGATGCCGATGGATGGATGGCATGATGGCATGATGCGATATGGAGGGATGATTGGATGGATGGATGGCAATGGATGATTGCGATGATGGATGGATGGATGGGACAGGATGGTCATGGATGTATAAATGGATGGATGAATGGTATGGATGATGGATGGATGGATGGATGATGGATGCGATGTATGTATAAATGGATGGATGAATGGATGCATGAATTGATTGATAGATGAATGTATAGATTGATGATTAGGCGTGGATGAATGGATGATTTATGAATAGGAGGACAGATGCATGTGCGATGAATGAATAGATGAATGGATGATTTATGAGTAGGAGAACAGATGCATTTGTGCCGATGAATGACATAGATGAATTAGGCTGGACTGGTGCGGCCAGCTATTCCGGCGGCGGGCGCAAGAGCAGACTGATGGATGGGTACATGAAGCCGACGTCTTAAGTATATCTTTAGAAGTTTATAAATAACAGGACAGTTAGTGCATACACTGCTACTAGATGTGCGACGCTGTGTGTTGTGTGTGTGTGCAGAGGCAGTCGGTACTATGGCGATTATCACCATGTATTCAATATAGGTATATATTGTGCCTTTAGTAGCATAATAAATTAGTGTTTAGTAGCATAGTAAGGAGGCGGCCATACCGGCTTAAGGAGGCAGCAGCATCACACCTACATCTTCTTGTAGGCCATACGTGCAAACTTACGCTTTGCATGGCCGCTGCACGTGCAGATTCGTACCTCCGGATATACGCCATCTGTCGCAGCCCCTACTCCATATACCGCTTCTCCGGCACACGTATATATCGCAGAATCTGGGTAAGAGTTCGTGCACAGATGTAGTGACGGACTGGCCTTAATACAGTAGGGCCAGCAGTGTATTAAGAACAGTGCATAGCCTGTGCGGCTATACCAGTGCCGCGCATCACACCTACATCTTCTCCTAGGCCGCACGTGCAAACTCATGCTTTGCACGGCCGCTGTACGTGCAGATTCGTACCTCCGGGTATACGCCATTTGTCGCAGCCCCTACTCCATATACCGCCTCTCCGGCACACGTATATGTCGCAGAATTTGAGTAGGAGTGCGTCCACAGATGTAGGGATGCACCTTCTCCCAGGCCGTACACGCACCGGCCACTGCACATGACCAGCAGCGCATAGCCATACGTAGATAATAGCAACCCTGTACCTGGGTAGCGATGCACCGGCCACAGGCGTGCTCCGCCCTACATTAACTTAGCATTTATAGGGCTAGCGGCATCGTGTCACTCACCTGCGCACGGCCCTCGGTGACAGTCACGATTGCGCAGGCCGCGCGCTTCCTCACTTTAGGAATCAGGTTCAGAGGATGGATCAAGATCTGTTTACGTTCGCGTGTGCCAGGAGGGTGAGACAATACCTTGGCTGGTCAGAGCATGGGAAATCACACCTCCCCCTCCCAAGAGCGTGGAAGTTAGAGTTGGGGTGTCCGGCTCGCAGGTTTTACCCTGGCACAATCGCATAGGTTAAATAACGTCTTCGGCGGTAGGGCGAGTGCGGTACGTAGGACGTGCGTAGCGCGCAACCGTAGTCCCGCAATTACAATATTCATGTCTTAAGCTACATATGTATATACAGTGTATGGATATATATAAATACGTGGGTGATATAACGGTTATATAGCAAATCCGCGAATCCGAGGGGTAGTTCGTGCTGCGCATTTCTTGCGGGTTTCTTGTCATCACCCCGAGGAGATCCGTACGGATTAATTGGAAAAAACTTGACAGATTCACAGTATATCTTCTATCCCTGTGTAATTCAGTTTCGTGCGGCTCACTATATAGTCATAATTCTCATAAACTTCAGTTCGGTGCTTCGTCGTTTTAGCGGACATTTTTGGGTACATGATGATGCCGGCCTCCGTAGGGAATAATAGTAACATTTTTGGAGAATGGCCATATAGTATGCAATACTTGTGACGTATACAAATGTATTTCTACACACACGTACATCTAGTAAAGTTTATTCAAATCAGTAGAGATTTGTCGGATTTGCACGGACGGTTGGTTTACGAAGCAACAGGTTCTTACGGGTTATCATCGAATTCGGGGAATTCGAGCCCCGCTAGCTACAATCTTATACGTGTTGCCATATTTTGGGACTAAATTTGGTGTGAGTTGGTCGCACTCACGCGACCCACGTGGGCTGTTGCTCGGCTCCGCGAGTCTGCGCGTTTACGGGGGCGGGCCGGGCGTTCCGGCGCGCGCAAATCATCCCCGACCGCACGCGCAAACGTACGCGTGTTGTGGCCGGGCGCGCGCAGGGCTCTCCTCTCCCATAATGTGGCAACAACGTACATGAGTGTTTGCGTCTATATACTGTTAGCCGCGCAAGGAATTCGGTTGCGCGGTGTAATTCGAGTTTCGCGCGCTGGGGACTTTGGCGCCGACGAGACGTTAACTATTTCCAATAAGCCTGTTACAGAGCCATCGCGTGCGCTAATGACATATTACGTTTTATTACGTTTTTATTAGCCTATGAGTAAACGTTTTAAGAGAAAAGCAAAGAAGCCTAATGAACTCGTCTCTACGTATGCGCGATACGTGCGCTGGACAATTACGTCACCGTTAGTGGTAGTGCCACCACTGCAATGGCTCAATGGTTGAGTGCTCGCCTCGTATGTGGAAGGTCGGGGGATCAACTTCCGACCGGGTCATACCAAAGACTTGAAAAATGGTACGCACGGCTTCTCTGCTTAGCATTCAGCAAATAGAGATAGAGTGTGGCAAGTTAACTCGCAGTGCTACAGTGGACTAACCTCCTACTGTAGCATTTACTGTGAAAGCAGCTGCGGGTCCTCAGGGTTACAGAAACGGAGATAGGCACCGCCCTTCATCCATCCATCCATCCATCCATCCATCCATCCGTCCGTCCGTCCATCCATCCATCCATCCATCCATCCATCCATCCATCCATCCATCCATCCATCCATCCATCCATCCATCCATCCATCCATCCATCCATCCATCCATCCCTCCATCCATCCATCCATCCATCCATCCATCCATCCATCCATCCATCCATCCATCCATCCATCCATCCATCCATCCATCTATCAATCTGCTCCTCCTGATACTTGTCTATCATTATAACGTGTCACGTCGCACCATTCATTCACACATTGATATGACATGAGCCTCTGTAATATTAATTATATCGCTCTCGCTCCAAGGCTGACAGTCGGTGTTTTTAGTGCAGAAGTGCTATTTGCCTTTAATTCAACCAGATAGGACACCTCGGACGTTTACCCACGGGAAACAAACCTCGATACAAGTGGGATAATGACAAAGAACGGCGCTGCATTTCTACTGCAGCTGGCACCACGAAAAATACGTGTCCCTCGCCTCTCGTACATCATAACTCAGCCCTACGCACATTTCACACTTACCTTACACGTCTAACCATATTTCAACATATTTCGATGTTGGCCCGCGATATGAAAGTAAATCGATCGAATTATCAATCAACCTAATTGGTAGTTGCATGTCACCAAAACAATGTATAGCATCATTGTAAGATTGAAAGAGAAAGAAATTTCGCGGGGTCGTTGTCAAGACTATACGAGGGTTAACTGGGATTATGATAATAATTATATATTAGAAAAATCATGTAGCGCATTTTCTGGCAACGGTCGAGGAAAAAGTGTTCAATGCCTAATCTCTCGGCAAACTATTGTTCTGTCAACGCCGCCTTATACTGCAGCTAGTATTTGTTTTGTTGATAATACTCGCTTTTCATGCCAAAATATCGCAACCAGCCTTTCGTTTTGACCATTTCCAATAAGCCTGTTACAGAGCCATCGCGTGCGCTAATGACATATTACGTTTTATTACGTTTTTATTAGCCTATAAGTATACGTTTTAAGAGAAAAGCAAGGAAGCCTAATGAACTCGTCTCTGCGCATGCGCGATACGTGCGCTGGACAATTACGTCACCGTTAGTGGTAGTGCGCATGCGCGACGTTAGAAGATAACATCGAGAGAAACATCTCACAATATCGTAATGCTTTTACTTATAATATATGTAATATGTATACATACTTTAATATGTGTATAAGCGAGATTTAATACACACACATGCACACGCACACGCACACACGCACTCGCGCACGCAGACACGCGCACGCATATACACAAACACACACACACACACACGCGCGCGCGCACGCATATACATATACATATA
>NW_014578352.1:97682-119199 GCF_000485595.1 Priapulus caudatus
GCACACGCACACGCACACACGCACTCGCGCACGCAGACACGCGCACGCATATACACAAACACACACACACACACACGAGCTCAATGCACCCGGGCTCAAGTGGGAAATTCAAACGTAATTATTTCACTTCCAGCGGCATAAATAAATAAATAAATATATATATATACATGGGCTAGAAAAAATATACAAATAAACGACGCAATGTGTCTAACTTTGGTGAAAACTGGTACGTCGACATGCCGACGTTTTTATCCGGGTTCTTTCAACGCGATGTGTCAGGGGATGTTGCATGATGCTCAAATCAGCTAAGTGACGACCAGATTCCCGACAGACGCGCACATATATAGCTTACCTTAAGCAACTTCCTTAAGCATGCGCATCTATAGCTTACCTTAAGCATCTTCCTTAACCATCTTCCTCGACCATCTTCCTTAATCATGTCCCCTTACGCATTTTCTTAAACATCTTCCTTAAGCACGCGCATCTATATAGCTTACCTTAAGCACGCGTACCTATAGCTTACCTTAAGCACGCGTACCTATAGCTTACCTTAAGCACGCGCATCTATAGCTTACCTTAAGCATCTTCGGCGGTCCGTCCTTCAGCAGGCAGACGGCGCCGGCGAACGTGTGACTGATGTCAGCTCTCACGTCGGCCGTTACTTCTAACGCCGCCCGCATGCCGTGCAGCGCCATGTCCCTGCCTCTCAGCAACCTCTTCCCAGCCTTCTCCGCCTTCTCCGCTCCTCCTTCGTCTTTCCTTGTCGGCGAGGTGTCGTAGCCGCACACGTCTAGCGCGTGGCCCGAGTCGTCGATCGTGCTCTCTATCGGCGTGACCGGGGTGAAGCGAACCAGCTTCTGCAGGTGCCGCACAACGCTTGTGAGCGGCGTAGCAGAACCCATCTGGGAGTGTCCGCGGGCAGGCGGGCAAATGACGAGTACGTTGCGCCGCGCAGCGACAATCTCTCCCTTTCCCCCACCGCCAATACCCCGTAGTCAAGCCGCCGCCAGTGACGGGAACAACGGCGACACCTTTCGGAAGAGAAAATCCGTCGCAACAAAAACAGTGGCGCGTTGGTAAGGTGCGGGTGGTGGTGGTGGGAGAGGGGGAGTGGGGTGCCTCGAAGCGGGCTTAACGTTTAAGTGGTGAACAACAGTAGAGGGCGTCCGTAGGCGGCAGCGTCTGAATAAGCATCGAACAGAAATTAATTTAAAAATACTCACACTGTTACTTCGCATACACAACATACACTTTATCAAGACTTTATTCATGGTAAATAACTACAGATTCATGCTCTATGCTCCGGCCTCGCAAACGTTTGCAAGCTCTATGATGCCTTTTCTAGAGACGAAATAGTGCAATTTGCATAAACATTATGCGGCGGCTTTACTGGTTGTATGGCTCCTTAGAGCGCTCCTAATGAGAATGAAACTTGTTTATAGAGGCATGATGTTGACGGCGAGGATGCGGGGATGGGTGCTCTGTGCTCGCACCGGTCGCGGAGCATTAGCATTGATGTCATATACAGTTTTGGTAAGGGGTGTTATTTATTATACTTCGCCTCCTCCTCCTCCTCCCTTCCTCCTCCTCCCCCCTCACTCCTCCTCCTCCTCCTCCCCCTCCTCTTCCTCGCTCCTCCTCCCCCTCCTTCTCCTCCTCCTCCTCCCCCTACCTCCTCCTCCTCCTTTTCTTCTTCCCCTTCTCTTTGTTTCGCCCTCTTCGTCCCCCCTTCCTCTGCCTCCTTCTTTGCCTCTTTCGTCGTTGCCTTCTGTTCTCCAACTCTTCCAATCTCCCCCTCTCAGACTAGTTTTCACGTGCATTATTGCTTTATATATATACTTACAGAAATTTTTTATGGCAGAATTTTTTTGTGTGACAAAAGTCCGTTATTACCTATGGTTATTTATTACGGTAGAAGACTAAGCGAGCGCATCGTGCAAATCGATATGTCAGACCAGAAATGAATAACGACATAGGCTGTGCGCGTTAGTCAGGCGATAGCGGAATACATGCATACGCTATGAGCACAACGTGAAAATACTATTATTTTTAACCTGCCAGGATTCAAGTTAAACAACATCTGCCACAAATAGGCTTATATTTCTGTATAGATATTGTCAACGCTATGCTTCAAATTAAGAAATTGGCAAGTAGATCGAATTATGAGCAATAATAGACATAACATTCTAACACAATCTAACATTCCAACTTAACATAACATAATAACTGCTGCATCAAATCATAATTATTATTAGCATGAAATCTTGACACAAAGACATAAATATTATGCATAATCGTGATACAAATACCAGCCATAGAAAGCAGGTATAATTTAGATAATTTAAGTACAAATAGGAAAAAAAGATTTGGTACAGTCGTGTTAAAATATTTGGTTAATTCGGATATAATTTAGGTAAACCAGGTTTAGGTATTGTTCAGACCAACAGACTGTATACCACAAGTATCTGCCGCGGCACATTAATGACCAGCTCTTCCCCGATACCCCCTTTCCATTTTAATTAAATAATTTTCGCAAAATATGATCCTCTCGAGGAGCATATTACGCATGCGCGAACACTGGATTTTAGCCTGAAAATTATGCAAAATATTTGGAGAGAGAGTGAAGCGAGAGGCGCGAGAAAGAAGGAGAGAAAGAAGGGGTAAGAGAGCGGGTGGGAAGAGCAAAGAAAGGGAAGTGCAAGAGAAGAACACAATTACATATTTTGCAGCGTCATTGCGTGAAAGCACCACGTGATCAATTAATTATTGCGGTCGAATGATGAAATCCATATGCAATCCACGATTTACTCAAAAATTAAGGGCTCAATGGAAGCTGAAATATTGTCGTCTGAATTCCAAAAATTATTTACTCCGTGGAGAGTTGTTCACACTAATGGTGCGCAACTTGTTATGTTTAGTTTGGATTTACAGTACATACTTCTCAAATTCGCTATGATTTCAGAGGGCTAGGGTACCTCGTGAATATTTATCATAGCCAATGTTTGCTGCCTAAATTATTTTTATACGGACAAGAATGTACGTATTATCAGAAGTTAATCAGACAAACTTTGTTTGAAACAAGTTTGTCTTCATTAACTCCTGGTATTATGATGTGTGTTGGAACTTACGGCGCGTCCTTATTGACTATGACACTTTAACATACCGTATGTAAAATTGCAGCTCCACAAATAAGTGCAAATATTATAATTTGCTGAAATAATTTCGTTCATTTATTGGGAAATCTTGCGCAAAATGGGAAATAGTGGAGCCCGCATGTTTGGGAAGATTTTCCATTATTTTTCTGGAAACATCGACCATAGTGACAGCGAAAACGTTAATCCACGTCGAAATTAGCGTGGTACGTCCGTTCGTGTACACACACAGAGGGTATGTGCTTCGTTTGGCATTATTTTGTACCCCGACATGCGATACTTAGTAATTTACTAGTAGTAGCCAGTTTCTTAATCTGTTGTTGGTTGTTCGTCGTCGTTCGGTCATCGTTGTTGTTGTCGGTCGCTCGTATACGTGTTGTTGTTTTTATTGTTGTCGTCGTCATCGTAGTCGTTCGTTGTTGTTTGTTCTGGTTCTTCTTCTTGTGTCATAGCAAAAACTTCTTATGTCAAATCAATGTTCCTATAGTATTGCCTATCGTTCTAGCACACTATGTCAGTGATGTCGTAACACCTAACCCGACCAGACTGTAAGAGACTAATCTATGTCATACACGGGCCTGCGCTCCAGGCATTAGAAAATCCTCTGTTCTGCTTTAAAAAAAACGAAACATTGGAACACTATGGTATATATTATGCATCAGTATTATACAATGCAGGTCCAAGGTGCATGCGATTTACCCATTGTTAATGAGAAGCATACTCTGCTACGATATACAAATTAATGCTGGCCAAGCGGTCTATGTCTCCCTGGGTAGTGGGTACTGCCGGAAACGTACCCTGGTACGGTCCGGTATACGGAACGTACCATGGTTACTATCTAATATATGCCGGGCCTGCCTCGCCTATCCAGCTAACGGAGTCCTACGGCAGTCGCCTACGCCTACTCCCTAACCCCTAACCTAACCTCAACCATATCAGATAGTTACCAGGCGTACTGTTCGCGTATACCGCGACCTGCGGTACCCAGCGGTACGTTCCGGCAGTACCATGCCGATCGACATATGAACGCTATCAGCCAACCTTATATATGCCCTATAATAGCATGTAATGCTGGTTATATCAATACCTGTTCTCTATGATCGTATAGTTGGCTTCGCCGATATATGGTTGTTACTAAATGACTACTATATGGCGATTATAAACGAAGAAAGTGATTGAATCATAAATTTATACTTTCGATATACGCAGAGGTGTAACGACATCTTTAACTAAACATAAACTAACTAAACGTATACGCACTGAACAATGGGCGAGAAACGTGACAGAAGAGTACGCGGCCATAAACATAACTTACGTATATAACGGTGCGTTTTGAAAGCGTGTGACAGCAACATGTAAATGTATACGTATGGAGCCGCCGCGTTGCAAATAGCCTTAAAAGAAGCGCATAACCATAGATGCCCAGACGCTTTAGCTATTGCGCGTCGTCTCATTGCTCTGTAGACCTTGTCACGCGCGGACACACACCGCCGCCCGCTCCATTGGCCTGCCTCGTCTCGTTGTCGTGGTGAATGACATGTACCAACGCCCTGACCAATTACGCATCTCTGCTCTCTGCTCATTGGCTTACCCGCTTCTAGGCGTATTTGTAGGTACACGTGCCCCGTTTAGACAAAGACTTATGCAAGATGCCCTAAAGTTTGCCCATTACATTTTAAGATATATCTCTGTATTGCATACGCCCCCGCCCCACTCCATCATGAAAAAGCATGGGCCAGCCCCGATAGCTAATGCGCGCGGACAACTTCTATAAAACATTGTGATGCGTGACTTTATACGGCATTATTCTATTATTTTTATTTTTCATTTTAATGTGGTCCGTAGTTTATTTTTATTTTTATTTTATTTTCTTATTGTGCTCATCTACCACAACATTTTAATCTAGCTAACGCCTAGCCCTAAATAAAAGTATATCTTTTTTTTTTTTATTTCTTACAATGATAAAATTTTGTATTGATTTTCAATTATCTATTATTAAAAATTTCTGGCGTATTCGCGTCGCTTTGTCGTGGTAGGTCGTTGTCGTCGTCGTCGCGCGTATGTCGTTTGTCCGTCGTCGTCGGGGGCTAGTACGTTGTCGTCGTCGATCGGCGTGTAGGTCGTTGTCCGTCGTCGTCGGGGTAGTCATTGTCCGTCCGTCGTCGTGGCGTTAGTCCATTGTCCGTCGTCGCTCAGTTGGGTCGTCCATTTGTCCGTCGTCATCGTGGGTAGTCGTTAGTCCGTCGTTCATCCGTGGGTAGATCCGTTGTCCGTCGTCATCTGGGTAGTCCATTGCCCTCCGTCCGTTCGTTTCGGGCAAGCGTGTCCATTGTCGTCGTCGTCGTGAGGTAGTCCAT
This sequence comes from Priapulus caudatus, assembly GCF_000485595.1. Taxonomy (NCBI): domain Eukaryota; kingdom Metazoa; phylum Priapulida; class Priapulimorpha; order Priapulimorphida; family Priapulidae; genus Priapulus; species Priapulus caudatus. Next base: position 103,192 of record NW_014578352.1, read on the forward strand.
TTCCGTAAGTCGTCGTGGGCCAGTCCATTGTCCGTACGTCGTCGTGGGTAGTCAGTTGTCCGTCGTCATCGTGGCGTAGATCGTTGTCCCGGGTCGTTATCGTGGTCGTAGTCCATTGTCGTCTGTCGGTCCGTGCGGCTAAGTCCATTTGTCCGTTTCTCGTCGTGGTTAGTCGTTGTCCGTCTCATCGTGCGCGTGTCCGTTGTCCTGTCGTCATCGTGGTTAGTCCATTGTCCGTCGTTCGTTCGGGGCGTATGTCATTGTCCGTCGCTCGGTCGTGAGCATAGTTCCATTAGTCCGGTCGTCGTCGGGGTTAGTCCATTGTCGCTCGTTGCTCATTGGAGTAGCTCTGTGCTCCGTCGTCATCAGTGTAGTACTGTTGTTCCGTTCGTTATCGTGCGTAGTCCATTGTCCGTCGCTCGTCGTGGGTACGTCCATTGCTCCGTCGTCGTCGCTGTGGTAGTCGTTGTTCCGTCGTCATCGTGGGTAGTCGTTGTTCCGTCTGTTCGTCCGCTGGGGTATGTCCATTGTCCGTCGTTCGTCCGTGGGTAGTCGTTTGTCCGTCGTCATCGCCTGCGGTATGTCGTGTGTCCGTCGTCGTCGTGCGCGTTATGTCCTGTTGTCATCGTCACTGGTCACAGGCGTAGGGAATTTGTCTTTCCTCGTCGTATGTCCTTGCTGTCGTCGTCGTTCTCTTTTCGTCGCTGCTTGGCTACTGCGTCGCGACGACCGCTGCCTTGTCATGTCCAAGGTACCCCTGGAGCGGCGCGGCACCAGTTCTCAGGGGGACCACAGCTTTGCGTGGCTCCCATGGTCCCGAAGAGGCGTTGCACCGGGACCCCCCCCCCCCCCCCCCCCCGCCCCCCCCCCGCCCACTGTCCATCCCGCGGTTGTTGTCCTGTGCGTCGCACATTTCTCCCTGAACGCCGCCAGCGTGGTGTGCTGCCCGTGCGTGTTTGTGTTCCGCTGGTTGCGACCGGTATAGATGAGTCTGGCGCCTTGCCCCGGGAAAGGCGTGCGCCGCTCGCCTTTCTTTGTTGGAAATCCATGCCCATTGTGCGTAATGCTCTTTCAGGCGGTACATAGAGCGCGCTGAAGCCGCGGTTGGCAGCTCCGCCGCCTCCCTTCCACGTCACTTTTGTTGTTGCTGTAGCCTCCTTTGTAGGCCGTTTCGCTTTTCACGCTCGCTCAGCTGCTAATAACAACAAACGTAGAAATATGCAGTTAAAAATATCTGAGTTAGTGCATCTTACGGTAATTGACTTGCGCTAACTACTGGTGAACATGGCATGACATTGAGTGCCTTACATACGTGAAACCTACTGGCCTTTTCTTTCTGTAATACATATGTGCCAACATACAGTAATTTATATCATAAAACATACAGTGACGTATATCGCTGAATTATACAGTGGTGCCGCCACAGTAGTGCGCTGATACAAACATGTGTTGTTAGTGTACATGTTGGCACATACGTCGCATGTGCATCGTTATAGTTATAGATTATGGAGCATTCATAGTCTAGTTTGCGTATTTCTTAGTATAACGTTTGGAACAAGGGAGCGTTTTTATCTCCACTTCCTCATTATTATCAACACTCTCCAGCGGATGAGCTCGTACTCTGTGAAGCATTTCATTCTCAATTTCTTCATGTTGCACTGTCGGATACAAACGCTGCGGAACAAAGTAAAGGGAGCGGTTGCATTAACGGGTTGCAAGAGGGATTGAACAGTGGGTTGGAGAATGGTGTGGGTAGCTGTGGTACCGGTGAATGACTGGCACAGGCATGGACGTAGATGTGGTGGAGCGCAGCAGCAATATAACACAACAATTGCTATTACAGCGATGGCAACATAGATAACTATTTGATGCCACTGTATGTGTGCACTTTGAAAAGTTTTCTGAGCTGCTTCATTCGTATCAAGAATCTTTTTACTATTAGCTATGACATCCTTAAGATGATCATATGCTATATCCAAATCGTGAGATTTATAGAGTCTATGGGGAACAATCGATTGCGGTATGAGGTCTGTCGCATTACCCATTTTCACAGCTAATTGCGCTAGGTCAGCCCATATTGTAGGTGTATGGGGCGCTTTAGGTAAGATGTCCGCTAAAGATTTTGTGAGATTTACAGACGAGTCATGGAAATAAAATGTTGGCAAGGTAAGATCTGCAGAATGAGCACTACATCACGATTGAAGCGATACAAGTTGGCGTGACGCTATTTCTATGTCCGTAATACTAGGGGCCCAGTCATTGGTTGTCTGACATGAAACAGTTAAACGAAATGACTTTGTTGGTGACAAAAGCCAGTGGCCATTACCAATATACATAACTATATGCTTAGGGTTGGAAGAAATCTTGACCCTCCGCCGACAATAGGTTTGGATATAATCAGCCTGGCTTAAAAAGAGTGCAACTAAGCAATCTTTCGACCCTCTAACATAATAAATTTCAGATTTTGCTTGGCATATGTTATGCGTTTCGTGAAGGCACTTGCGTACTAAATTTGACTTAAGATAGAAATAACGTGTTTCATCTTGAGCGAACGCAATGTATTCTTTATCTAACACATAATACACATGTGCCTGGGTGCCATTAATATATTAAGGTGCTGGCAAAATTTGAAAAATGGTAAAAATCTGTCCGACATGTTTAAGAGGCAAAAACATAAGTATATGGAAAGAATTCTGCACTGGTATAACTATGGTTTGTAATAAACTATAGTAATACAAAATGGTGTTTTAATAGTGGTATGTAGTCTAACTATAGCAGCAGTCCTAGTATTAAGCGTAATCGTTAAGGTTAGCAGTTGATTATTTATACTATTGACAAAATTTCGCATAGTTTCAACCCCATCTATAAGTTCGTTTAAGGTATCATGATTCAACTTAACTTGTGTTTTTGTTAGATTAAAAACAGTCAATGAATGTTCTATGGCATGTTGAAATGCCTCTTGCGTAATTTCGAAGTCAGATAATTTAGCTTGCAAGTCGTTTAAATCATCCTCCGTCGCTACTTCATACAATGCTTTTTGAAAACGGCCTATAAACGGTAACAATGATCGCTTGAAGCGATGTCTCGTAGTAGAAAACATAGACGTTAATTCCTCAATGCGCTCGAATAGACGGTGATAGCGTGTTCTAAAATTAGCTGCATGTTTCTTAACGAAGACTTCGATTATCTCACGGAATTGTTCGTTGTTATCATCGATCTGTTGTTGCTGTTGTATTTGTGCCGTGTTGTTCGGCGGTGTCTGCGTTGTTGTTGTTGTTACATTTGGATGTAGCCATTTTCTAATTACCCCTCTAAATAAGTTTCCTGTTGACATGCGAGTACCATCACTGTTAATAGGGAGGCAGCGGCGGGAGGTAAACGTTCCGTGCGTTGATTGAATAAATGTTTAATCTGCTTATCAATCCCCATCATATAATTCTTCACAGGCGATAAGTCTAGCGTAATATATTATTGCCCAACTACTCTGAGTTATTGCGAGCGTTCCTTTAGGTACAAAAACTTCTCCTCTTATTAACGTCACTGCGAGAACCAGAGTGGCAACACACAGTCCATACCTGTAATAAAATTAAAGATTATTTAGCTGACGTCTGCTTATACTTAGCGATGTCAAACAACTTCCCCTGGCTCTGCGCACGACTGAAAAGCAACAGGTTATTAGAAGTTTGGGGTGTTTAACTAACACAGTATATTGTAGCAGTTATACGCCATGCTATTAGGTGAAATAACTGCTTGTGCTTTAGGGCTCCTTTACCTAATACATGAAAACATTGTAGCCAATTAGTTATTTAATTATACCACCTTATTGTTAATGAAGCTATCTTGTGTGCCATGTGCGTAGATCTCATTATGTGTAGCGTGGTTGTTACTGACGTCTCAGGCCGCGGGTCCTGTTGGCGTCATTGTTTGTCGGTTGTTGCTTGGCTTCCTTCCTACTCGTGAAGTTCTTGATCAGAGGCCTCCGAGTGGGCGGTGGAAGTAGATGGTTCACGCAACTGCGCTGGTACTAACCTTGCTAACGGTAAGCGATCGCTATCGCTATAGCTATTCTCGGAAGAAGACCTTTGTCTTGGCTGAATGGCTTCATCATTCGAATCAGACTCCTCACTGTGTATGTAAGTGTCGCTCATCGTAGGATAGGCCAGCGTTGCCTGTCGCAGTGGCTGCTTTCTCGTAGCCTTTGTAGATGCGTGTTCCATAGGAGTGGCTTCCTTGCTGGCTTTTGTGACTTTAGTAGTGGCTTTATTTGTGGTTCTGGTCGTGACCTCACTTCGTGGTTGCTCCCATCGTAATCACGGATAAGCAGCACGCATGTTATCGACATGTGAGGTGACCTGGCGATGCGTGGTCTCTTATGTATGTCACTCTAATTTTTTAGGTGATATTATTTTATTTACCGTATAGAACGCTTTCCACGGGCTATGTAACTTGTGTGATGTCTCAGGCTTTAGTACTGGATCATGGTAGAATACGGGATCTCCTATCTTGAATTCCTGAAGCCTTGCCCTTTTGTCGTAGAGCTTCTTGTTATGGCTTCTCATCTCTTGTGTTGCCGTCCGCATGTGCGCATACACGTGATGGAACCTCTCCAGTGCTTGCGAAATCAGGTCCTCGTCATAAGATTTTCTTCACGGTAGTAACAAATTATCCATTGGCAAAACAGGTGATCGGTCGTACAGTAAGAAGAACGGACTAGGATGGGAAGTACTATGAATTGCTGATCGGTATGCTGATAATAAAGGTGGTAATAATAGGTCGCACGATGTTTGGGTGGCGTTTACGTAGTGCGAAATCATCGTGTTAAGAACCCTGTGAAAACGCTTGTTTGCGCCATTCGAGGCGGGATAATACGGGGCGCATGTGACTGCTTTAATCTGGAAATACTTTGTAACCTTGTCTATAATCTTATTGCAAAATTCCGTGCCATTGTCCGAAAGCAAGATCCTCGGACATGAATGTCTAGGAATTATCTCGTTGATAAGCAGGTTAGCCACTGTTTCCGCCGATTTATCCTGCGTCGCAAAAACTTCCGGCCACGAGGTATACAAATTGTGAAAGTGAATTACGTACCGGTTTCCGCGAGATGTTGTGGGAAACTGACATGTATCCACAGCTAACATTTCAAACGGCGCCCGGGCGTTGGAGCAGCTGCTAAAGGTGAGCGTACATGTATGTTAGATTGCGATATTTACAAATAATACAACTACGTACATAATCGTTAATGGTTAAATACATTTTCGGCCAAAAATATCTCTCTTTAATCTTAGCGTATGTTTTAGCGAAGCCTAAGTGTGCACTATACACATTATCGTGATGATACGCAGTTATAACTGTCTGATACTGCTGTGGCACAACTAGTTGGACGCTGGGTTTCGTGGTTGCCGTCGGCTCCGTTATGTGCTGTAATAAATCGTCAGAAATCATATAATTAGTAAGCATGTTTAAATCCTTAATTGTAGCATTAGGAGATGTCACTGCTACACGTATCTTGTACAATAAAGAATCATTGCAAGTTGTTCCAATATCTCAGCTAGAGATAGCAGCACTGTTGTTTGCTGGCTGGTATTGTGTGGAATGGGATCCGTAGACAAAGCTGATTTGTCTTGTGGTGTTGTAATGTTCATTACGCATTTAGTTGTGTCATTGCAGCATTCTTCACCTGTAGATGGCGCTGCGAGCGACGGTCGTATTTCGTCTTGGTTATTCCGATAGGCATCATCTCTCCATTTTGTGGCGACAGGTGGCGCTGTGGGCGTCAGGTGTGTATTGTTTGTCATAACTGGATAACTACCCTTACTGTCTTTTGTGTCGACAGATGACGTTTACGTACGGTGGTCTATCAGCTGCGATGCTATTGTCCTGGCCTGCTGGTCGAGTTTCTGGTATAGCCATTACTTTCACACTCCGGATATGTGTAGAAACGGATTCCTCCTCTCTCAAATGTTGGTGAGTATATGACAATATCATCGATGTACGGGATTGCACATTTATCCAAAGCCCCTGTAAAACGTTATTTAAAAGCTGTTGAAACACACTCGGCGAATTTCGGAGTCCGAAGGGAACGTAATGATAGACATATGTAGCTTTATGCGTAATTATAGCGGTCTTATGCTGATCTTGTGGATGCACAGGTATCTGAAAATATCTGCTCTTCAAACCTAACGTGGTAAAGTACTGTGCGTTAGCCAACAACGCTAATATATCATCGATTCTTGGCAAAGGGTAAATTATTGCCTCTGTCACATTGTTGAGGGCGCGATAGTCTACAACCATTCTACCTAGAAACTAGTCTTTCTTCTTAACTATGAAGACGGGGGAACTCTATTTGCTAGAAGCCTCTGATATAATACCTGCTTAAAGTAATGTATCTATATGCGTCTGTAAAGCTTCCCTATGTAAATATAGTGTTCTGAATGGCAGTTGTGAAATGGGCTTATGGGTTTGTGTGTCAATTCTCATTTGCACTAGATGTGTATGTGACAATTTGTTATCGCTTGTAGCAAATAAGGTGTAATTCCTAGTAACGATGTCGTGTATCACTGTATGTTGATTGCCGCTTAAATGCTGTAAATTAACAGACAATATAATTAACTGCTGCGCTGCGGCTGTGTCTGTCTCAGTGTGCACATTCGCTTTATTTACGGTTGCGTGTCTAGCTGGCTGGAGTTCAGCGCCCCCTTTGTCTTCACTACCAGCTACTAATGCCAGCAAACTGGTTTTCGCTTCTTCAAGATGGCGGGCGGCCGCTAGCCGGCTGGCAGCAGCGTGTATAGACACAATGGGCAGTGGTTGGCACGCGCTGTCTACATGAGCTTTATATGCACGCGAATGTCTAGGCGTTGTTATAAAATTTACGTTATCGTGGGGTTCCCAGTTACCTGTTAAAAAAGTAGATTCATTTAATACCGGCTTCTCTGTAACAGAACATGCATGTATATTAGCTGCATACTCACTGCCTTGACACACGAGCGGAGGCGCAGTACCTTCGCTATTGTGTATGCTGGCAGCTCTCTTCTCCAAACCAGTTTTGTTTGCGCTACACGCCTGGCGTGCTGTGTTGAAACAGCTAGTTTTCTGTATGTCCGTGTCACTATAGCCGCCCTCGGTATGCTGTGTCGTTCCTAGTTTAAAAAAAATATTGTTATTATTACCACTATCATTAGTAGTTGATGTCGTAGAAATTTTCTCTATTTTTATTACAACACGCGTGTCTTTACTAGGTCGTTCCCCAGCTTGTGGCGACTTTACAAACGCACTGCGCCCTTGCATGCCCACATCCGTATCGTTATCATCCCATGATTTATTAACGACTTTTCTATGATCTGTTAATAAAATAGACTTATTAGTTAAGAGTTCAGTGTGTTTACGCCGTGTATTCGTGGCGACAGGCGGGCTCGCTACCGCGGGATCTCTTCCATTGTTTACATCAGCCAGCTGGGTTGGTCGCTTCAGAAAACTGGTTTTGCTGTGTCTACGTCAAAATGGCCGACAAGCTTAGTCGCTTTAGTACGTATCCTAGAAACAACAGGATTATTTGCTGTCTTAGTAATGTCCACTAAAGGTTTCAAAACACGATCGTAATTACCAGGTGGTCTACCAATTGCCGTAACAATATGAGTCGGTAATGGTAAACACCGGAACGGAGTCGCGCACTGATTAACAAGTCCGCCGTCGCTAAGCGTTTGCTTTGTGATCGAAGCGCGCGTTAACGTTGGCAAGGTAACGCAGTTTGCAAACACTGTCCACACACACACGCGCGGCCTGTTCGACTAAGCAAGCAATTACCGCAACACCACGGTGCTCCACCCGTCCCCGCTCACAAATACGTCTACAGTTGCGAAGGCATCTCCAACCTCTGTTAATTAACACAGGTAAATGTTCCAGATGCACACACACCATGAAGGATATGTGGACGTAAGACACGTGGACCTGATCACTGTCTCATTATAATATATGTTGTTACAATGAGAGTCGTGTTGTTGTGTTCGCTCCATCCGTGTTTAGTGCACTTGCCGCGGTACCTGCATCCTCGATTGTTCCATAGCGATAAGCTTTAATTAATAATTGTTTCATAATAATTAACAATTGTTCCATAGCGGTGAGCGTTAATTATTAAATGTTTTTAATTAATCAACTAATAAATAGGACACGCCTAGTGTTCTACATTCACATCGAGTTTAATCCGAAGGGAGGGAGAGAATAGGGATGAGAAAGAGGGAGGTAAGGAGAGACAGGAGGGAGATGGGGGAGGGGGGAAGAAAGGCGAGTAAAAAAAGGCGGGGAGAAGGAAGCAAGGAGAGAGTGAATAGGAAGATGGTTATGGAGAATGAAACGGCGATAGAAAAGTGGAAGAACGAGAGATGGGAAGAGGAAAGAAAAAAATAGAATGATAGAAGGTGATGGAAGAAGAGGAGAACGGGCGAAGGAGGGAAAATGAGACGAAAAGGAGGAATGATGGAAAAAAGAGCGACAGAAAACAATAAACGGGACAGTCTTCTTATTCTCAGGACGACCCACGCACAGGCATCTTTTAATCTGCTTATCAATCCCCATCATATAATTCTTCACAGGCGATAAGTCTAGCGTAAATATTATTTCCCAGCTACTCTGAGTTATTGCGAGCGTTCCTTTAGGTACAAACACTTCTCCTCTTATTAACGTCACTGCGAGAACCAGAGTAGCAACACACGGTCCATACCTGTAATAAAATTAAAGATTATTTAGCTGACGTCTGCTTATACTTAGCGATGTCAAACAACTTCCCCTCGCTCTGCGCGCGACTGAAAAGCAACAGGTTATTAGAAGTTTGGGGTGTTTAACTAACACAGTATATTGTAGCAGTTATACGCCATGTTATTAGGTGAAATGACTGCTTGTGCTTTAATGCTCCTTCACCTAATACCTGTAAACATTGTAGCCAATTAGTTATTTAATTATACCACCTTATTGTTAATGAAGCTATCTTGTGTGCCATGTGCGTAAATCTCATTATGTGTAGCGTGGTTGTCACTGACGTCTCAGGCCGCGGGTCCTGTTGGCGTCATTGTTTGTCGGTTGTTGCTTGGCTTCTTTCCTACTCGTGAAGTTCTTGATCAGAGGCCTCCGAGTGGGCGGTGGAAGTAGATCGTTCATGCAACGGCGCTGGTACTAACCTTGCTAACGGTAAGAGATCGCTATCGCTATAGCTACTCTCGGAAGAAGACCTTTGTCTTGGCTGAATGGCTTCATCATCCGAATCAGACTCCTCACTGTGTATGTAAGTGTCGCTCATCGTAGGATAGGCCAGCGTTGCCTGTCGCAGTGGCTGCTTTCTCGTAGCCCTTGGAGATGCGTGCTCCATAGGAGTGGCTTCCTTGCTGGTTTCATTTGTGGCTTCATTTGTGGCTTCATTTGTGGCTTCATTTGTGACTTCAGTTGTGGCTTTAGTAGTGGCTTTATTTGTGGTTCTGGTCGTAACCTCACTTCGTGGTTGCTCCCATCGTAATCACGGATAAGCAGCACGCATGTTATCCAAATGTGAGGTGACCTGGCGATGCGTGGTCTCTTATGTATGTCACTCTAATTTTTTTAGGTGATATTATTTTATTTACCGTATAGAACGCTTTCCACGGGCTATGTAACTTGTGTGATGTCTCAGGCTTTAGTACTGGATCATGGTAGAATACGGGATCTCCAACCTTGAATTCCTGAAGCCTTCGCTTTTGTCGTAGAGCTTCTTGTTATGGCTTCTCATCTCTTGTGTTGCCGTCCGCATGTGCGCATACACGTGATGGAACCTCTCCAGTGCTTGCGAAATCAGGTCCTTCTTCTTCTTGTTTCGCCCCTTTTTCTTCGCCCCTCTTCCTCTGCCTCCTTCTTTGCCTCCTCCGTCGTTGCCCCTCTTTCTCCAACTCCCCCAATCTCCCCTCTCAGACTAGTTTTCACGTGCATTATGCTTTATATATATACTTTACAGAAATTTCTTATGGCAGAATGTTTTTGTGTGGACAAAGTCCGTTATTACCTATAGTTAGTTATTACGGTAGAAGACTAAGCCGCGATCGTGCAAATCGATATGTCAGACCAGAAGTGAATAACGACATAGGTGGCGCGTTAGTCAGGCGATAACGGAATACATGCATACGCTATGAGCATAACGTGGAAATACTATTATTTTTAACCTGCCAGGATTCAAGTTGAACAACATTCTGCCACAAATAGGCTTATATTCCTGTATAGATATTGTAACGCTATGCTTCAAATTAAGAAATTGGCAAGAGATCGAATTATGAGCAATTAATTGACATAACATTCTAACACAATGTAACATTCCAACTTAACATAACAAATAACTGCTGGCATCAAATCATAATTATTATTAGCATAAAGACACAAAGAGCATAAAATATTAGCATAATCGTGATACAAATACCAGGCCATAAAAGCAGGTATAATTTAGATAACATTTAAGTACAAATAGGATAAAACAGATTTGGTACAGTCGTGTTAAAATATTAGGTTAATTCGGATATAATTTAGGTAAACCAGATTTAGGTATTGGTCAGCCAACAGACTCTATCCACACGTATCTGCCGCGGCCACATTAATGACCAGTCTCTTCCCCGATACCCCCTTTCCATTTTAAATAAATAATTTTCTCAAAATATGATTCATCTCGAAAGATATTACGCATGCGCGAACACTGAAATTTTTGCCTGAAAATTATGCAAAATATTTGGGAGAGAGAGTGAGAGCGGAGAGCCGGAGAAAGAATGGAGAGAATGAGGGGTAAGAAAGCGGGAAAGAGAAAGAAGTGGAAGTGCAAGAGAAGAACACAATTACAGATTTTGCAGCGTCATTGCGTGAAAGCACCACGTGATCAATTAATTATTTGCGGGAAATGATGAAATCCATATGGCGATCCACGATTCACTCAAAAATTAGTGCTCAATGGAAGCTGAAATATTGTCGTCTGAATTCCGAAAATTCTTTACTCCGTGGAGAGTTGTTCACACTAATGTGCGCAACTTGTTATGTTTAGTTTGGATTTACAGTACATACTTCTCAAATTCTCTATGATTTCAGAGGGCTAGGGCACCTCGTGAATATTTATATAGCCAATGTTTGCTGCCTAAATTATTTTTATACGGACAAGAATGTACGTATTATCAGGAGTTAATAAAGTCAAACTTTGTTGAAACAAGTTTGTCTTCATTAACTCCTGGTATTATGAATGTGTTGGAACTTACGGCGGTCCTTATTGACTATGACACCCTGGCATACCCGTATGTGAAAATGGCAGCTCCCACAAAACAAGTGCAAATTTATATTGCTGAAATAATTTCGTCATTTATTGGGAAATCATTCGCAAAAATGGGAAATAGTGGAGCCCGCATGTTTGGGAAGATTTTCCCATCATTTTCTGGGAACATCGACCATAGTGACAGCGAACAACGTTTATCCAAGTCGAAATTAGGTGGTACGCCGTTCGTGTACACACGCAGAGGGTATGTGCTTCGTTTGGCAATATTGTACCCCGACATGCGATACTAGTAATTACTAGTAGAGCCAGTTCCTTAATCTGTTGTTGTTGTTGTTGTTGTTGTCGTCGTCGTTGTTGTTGTCGTCGTCGTAATCATTGTTGCTGTTTTTATTGTTGTCGTCGTCATCGTAGTCGTTGTTGTTGTTGTTCTGGTTCTTCTCTTGTTGTCATGCCAAAAACTTCTTCATTGTCAAAATCAAATGGTTCCTATAGTATCGCTATCGTTTAGACACTATGTCAGTATGTCGTAACACCTAACCCGACCAGGCTGTGAGAGACTAATTATGTCAACACACGGCCTGACATCCAGGCATTAGAAAATCCTCTGCTTCTGTTAAAAAACAAAACATTGAACAACTATGTATATCTTATGCATCAGTATTTTACAATCAGTCACAGGTGGCATTGCGATTTACCCGTTTGTAATGAGAACATACTCTGTACATATACAAACTTATGCTGCCAGGGTCTATGTCTCCCTGGGTAGTGGGTACTGCCGGAACGTACCCTGGGTACGGTCCGGTATACCGGAACGTACCCTGGTACTATCTAATATGCCGGGGAGGAGGAGGGGAGGAGGGAGGAGAGAAGGAAGAGGGGGGCAGACGAGGAGAAGAGGAGGAGAGGAGGAGGAGGGAGGAGGAGGGAGGAGGAGGAGAAAGAAGAGGAGGGAGGGGAGGGGAAGGAGGAGGAGGGGGAGGAAGGAGAAGGAAGAGAGAGGCAGGAGGAGGGGGAAGAGGAGGAGGGGGGAGGACGGAGGAGGATGGAGGAGAGAGGAGGAGGAGGAGGAGGAGGAGGAAGGAGGAGGAGGAGGAGGAGGAGAAAGGAGGTAGAGGAGGCGAAGTATAATAAAATAACACCCTTACCAAAAACTGTATATGAAGCAATCGCTAATGCTCGCGACCGTGTGCGAGCCGACAGAGCACCATCCCGCAATGCTACGCACCGTCACATCAATCGCCTCCATAAACAAGTTTCATTCTGATTAGAAGAGCGGCTCTAGGAAGGAATACAGAACAGTAAGCGCCGCAAATGTTTATGCAAATTGGCACATATTTCGTCTCTAGAAAAGGCATCTTTTGGGACTTTTTTTCGCCGAAATTCGGCACTATGAGTGCAATTAATTTAGCATTAATGCAGCTCGCAGGTTAGATTGTAGCATCTGCTTCTTACGAGCTGTGAATGGTCTAGCCTAAGACATGAGCGTCGCTGCAACAAAGATGCCGCTGATACATTGATGTATTAGGTGAGAATGGTTGAAGCGTGCGTGGGTTAGACAGATTAGAGGGTGATTGTGAAATGGGGGGTAGGACGTAGTCTGTGGAACGGGTCATAGTGCGGGCAGTATGTTCTGTAGGAGTCTTGGGAGAGAAATCGATTCCTGCTTACAAGATGCCTCGTCGGAGCGTCTAGAAAGCATTAGACCAGTAAAAATTGGTCTTGTCGTGTAGTTTGTGACATCCGTTCAGTGCGTAGCGACCGGTTGGTCATCTTTTTGTTATTTTTTTTTTTTTTTTTTAAATGTGTTCAGACTAACTCTTGGCAGAAATTCGTCACATAGAGCTGGCAAAAAGTTTCGTCGAAGCGGAGCATAGAGCATGAATCTTGTAGTTATTTAACATGAATAAAGTCCTATAAAGTGTTGTTGTTAGGGCGAAGTCATACAGTGTGAAGTATTTTGAATTAATTCTGTTCGATGCCTTATTCAGGCCAGGTGGTATGGACGCCCTCTACTGTTATCACGCACCTTAAACGTAAGCTCACGCGGCGAGGCAGCCCCCTCTCCGCCCCTCCCACCACCACCCCACCCGCACTCTTCACGCCAACGCGCCACTGTTTCTGCGACGGATTTTTCTCTTCGCGAAAGTGTCGCCGTTGTTCCGCGTCACTGGGATTGCTGCTCTGTCGCCTGCGCGCGTGTTGTGCGTGCTGTGTGTTGTTGTGGCGGGCGGGAAGAGTAGAAAAATAGCAGAAAACAAGGAAATAATTAAAAACAAAATGGGATTCCGATCCAAGGGCGACCTTTAAGCCGTGACCCATCCGTGCTGTACTCGTTATTACCGGCTATTGTAGGTTTATTATGTATTATGATGTGGGCTGTTCGACAAACAACGTCATTGACGCGACGAAACAAGCTTCCACCAATGGGCACGCGCTCACCAGAGCCTATGTTCTGTCTTGTTGATTATCCTAAAGGAAAAAAATTCACGCAGACCGGCTTTGACTACGGGGGATTGGCGGTGGGGGGAGGGGAGAGATTGTCGCTGCACGACAACGTAACTGTCATTTGCCCGCCACCCGCGGACAACTCCCAGAGGCTTCTGCTAACGACCGCTCAGCAAGCGTTGTGGCGTCTGCAAAACTGGTTCAGATCACTCACACAGAGCACTCCACAGCCGATGGGGGGGACGACAGGGCCACGCCGCTAGACGTGTGCGGTTACCGACACCCTTCGCTGACCGGGAAAAACGAAGAAGAGCGGAGAAAAGGCGGAGAAGGCTGGAAGAGGTTGCTGAGAGGCAGGACATGGCGCCTGCACGGCATGCGTGCGGCGTTTAGAATGACGGCCGACTGAGAGGGCGTGACATCAAGTCACACGATCGGCCGGCGCCGATCTGCCTGCTGAAGGACGGACAGCCGAAGGATGCTTAAGGTAAAGGCCTATAGATGCGCGTGCTTAAAGATAAGCTAATAGTAGCCCGTGCTTAAGTGTAAGCTATAGGTAACGCGTGCTTAAAGGTAAGATAAGGTACAGCGTGGCTTAGGTAACTATAGGTACCGTGTTTAGGTAAGCTATAGATACCGTGCCTAAGGTAAGCATATAAGTACGCGTGCTTAAGGTCAGCTATAGGTACGCGTGCTTGAAGGTAAGCTATAGGTAGCGTATTTAGGGTAAGACTAATAGGTACGGCGTGCTTAAGGAAGCTAATAGGTAACGCGCATGTTTAAGCGTAAGCTATAGGTAGCGCGTGCTAAGGTAGCTATAGGTAACCGTGTTAAGGTAAGCTATATAGAATGCGCGCGCTTAAGGAAGAATGTTTAAAGAAATGCGTTTAAGGGACATGTTAAGAGAAGATGGTCGAGGGGAAAACGATGGTTAAGGAAGATGCTTAAGGTAAGCTATAGATGCGCATGCTTAAGGAAGTTGCTTAAGTAAGCTATATAGTGTGCGGCGGTCTTGTCAGAAATCTGGTTCGTCACTTGGCTGATTTGGCATATGCAACATCCCCTGACACATGCGCGATGAAAAGAACCCGGATGCAAAAAACGTCGCATGTCGACGCTACAGTTTTCAAAACGCAAAGTTTAGACACATTCTGTCGTTTAATTTGTTATATTTTTAATTTTTTCTAGCACATGTATATTAATATATATATATTATTTATTTATGCCGCTGGAAAGTGAAATAATTAGTTTGAATTTCGCCACTGAGCCCGGGTGGCATGAGCTCGTGTGTGCTGTGTGTGTGTGTGTGTGTGTTGTGTGCGCGGTGTGTGTGTGTGTGTGCGTGTGTGTGTGTGTGTGTGTGTGTGTGTGTGTGTGTGTGTGTGTGTGTGTGTGTGTGTGTGTGTGTATTCAACGACGCTTCATGTGTATCGAGGAAACTTGCGAAATTCTCATGCGGAACTTAGTAATTGATAGGTTCTGGCTCTGTGCAAATATTGTTTGTGTTAATGTGTTGAGAAGTTAGTCCGTATATTGAAAGAAGGCGATGAAACAGGCAGTCAGCAGGAAATGTTCTTTATTCGACCGAGGGGCAGCCTAGTTAGCAATCGTCAGTCGTAGACTGGGAACTTCTCTCTTCTCTCTTCTCTTTCCCTTCCGCGTCTCCGACCTTCCCCTTTTTATACGCGGCCGTGCCCTTTTCCGGTGGACCACGTGTTTCCTTCGCGGCTCGGCGCCTCTCCCTATCTCCTATTGGGTGGGTTTCGGACATTGATCGGTAAGTGGCCACTTCGTTCACTCTTGCGTCATTATGGCACGCTCCAACTCTAAATTCCCTCGCTCAAACCCGCTGCAATTTCCTGTTCATTTTATTTCCTACAATGAGTTCCACTATATTCACGAGCGTCTCTGGAGTCGACTCTCTAATAATGGTGAGCAGCCTCTCTTAATTGCAAATGCTCTCTAAAGCCTAATGACTCGCAAACGGTCCTCTAAAAGGCTAATTAACACCACATGCACGTCTTTTCTGAGGTTAACAAATTAAATAGCGCGGGGCTTTCTGAACCAATTATTCTACAAGTACTTTTTTGGATCTCGCCTTCGATCGCTTGGTCCCAAAATTGAACGTTTCGCTACCGCGCGTGTGCTAGCTATGACGCTCGTAACCTACTTGTTGTACACGCGCACGCGCACACCACCGCACACGCACACGCACACGCACACGCACACCGCGCAAACACGACACGCACACGACACGCACCACCACACGCACACGCAGCAGCAGACGCACACCGCGCAAACAC
>NW_014578352.1:119209-136587 GCF_000485595.1 Priapulus caudatus
TTGTTGTCCGCGTGACCAGGTCTAAGACAATGGAGAACGACGCGCATACTTAAACGGCTGCATCTTTGTTTTGCGCTCTTACTATTTGCAAACCCGGCTCATACGTATACATTTACTGTTGCTGTCACCGCTGTTCAAACCACCGTTATATACGTAAGTTATGTTTTATGCCGCGTACTCTTCTGTTCACGTTTCTACCTTGTTTATGGGCGTATACGTTAGTTAGTTTATGTTTATAAAGATGTCGTTACACTCTGCGTATATCGTATATCAATCTTTCTTCGTTTATATATCGCATATGTAGTCATTTAGTAACAACCATATACGCGAACCACTATACGATCATGAGAGAACAAGGTAATTGATATAACCAGCATTACATGCTTATTATAGGGCATATATAAGGTTGGCTGATAGGTTCTATGTCTCCCTGGTACTGCCGGAACGTACCCTGGGTACGGTCCGGTATACGCGAACGTACCGCTGGTAACTATCTGATATGGTTAGGGTTAGGGTTAGGGTTAGGGAGTAGGCGTAGGCGACTCCTAGACTCGTTAGTGGATAGGCGAGGACGGTCCTCCTCCTCCCTTCCTCCTCCTCCTCTTCCTCCTCCTTCTCCTCCTTCTCCCCTTCCTCCTCCTCCTCCTCCTCCTCCCCCTCTTCCTCCTCCTCCTCCTTCTCCTCCTCCTCATCTTCTTCTTCTTCTTCTTGTTTTGCCTCTCTTTCTTCGCCCCTCTTCCTCTGCCTCTTTCTTTGCCTCCTCCGTCGTTGCCCCTCTTTTCCCTCTTTCTCCAACTCTTCCAATCTTCCCACTCAGACTAATTTTCACGTGCATTATGCTTTATATACATACTTATATACAGACATTTTTTATGGCAGAATGTCTTTTGTGTGGACAAAGTCCGTTATTACTTATGATTAGTTATTACGGTAGAAGACTAAGCAGCGATCGTGCAAATCGATATGTCAGACCAGAGATAAATAACGGCATCAGTGGCGCGTTAGTCAGGCGATAACGGAATACATGCATACGCTATGAGCACAACGTGAAAATACTATTAGTTTTAACCTGCCAAGATTCAAGTTAAACAACATTCTGCCACAAATAGGCTTATATTTCTGTATAGATATTGTAACGCTATGCTTCAAATTAAGAAATTGGCAAGAGATCGAATTATGAGCAATTAATAGACATAACATTCTAACACAATCTAACATTCCAACTTAACATAACATAATAACTGCTGGCATCAAATCATAATTATTATTAGCATGAAATCTTGACACAAAGAGCATAAAATATTAGCATAATCGTGATACAAATACCAGGCCATGAAAGCAGGTATAATTTAGATAACATTTAAGTACAAATAGAAAAAAAAGATTTGGTACAATCGTGTTAAAATATTTGGTTAATTCGGATATAATTTAGGTAAACCAGGTTTAGGTATTGGTCAGCCAACAGACGGTATCCACAAGTATCTGCCGCGGCCACATTAATGACCAGTTTCTTCCCCGATAAAACTTCCCCAGTTTCTTCCAGTTCAATTTTAATTAAATAATTTTCGCAAAATATGATTCCTCTCGAGAGATATTACGCATGCGCGAACACTGATTTTAGCCTGAAAATTATGCAAAATATTTGAGAGAGAGAGAGAGTGAGAGCGGAGAGGCGGAGAAAGAAAGGAGAGAAAGAAGGGGTAAGAGAGCGGGTGGGAAGAGCAAGAAAGGGAAGTGCAAGAGAAGAACACAATTACAGATTTTGCAGCGTCATTGCGTGAAAGCACCACGTGATCAATTAATTATTCGCGGGGAATGAGATGAAATACATATGGAATTCCAAAAATTCTTTACTCCGTGGAGAGTTGTTCACACTAATGTGCGCAACTTGTTATGTTTAGTTTGGATTTACAGTACATACTTCTCAAATTCTATATGATTTCAGAGGGCTATGGTACCTCGTGAATATTTATATAGCCAATGTTTGCTGCCTAAATTTTTTTATATGGACAAGAATGTACGTATTATCACGAATTAATCAAGACAAACTTTGTTGAAACAAGTTTGTCTTCATTAACTCCTGGTATTATGAATGTGTTGGAACTTACGGCGGTCCTTATTGACTATGACACTCTAACATACCCGTATGTAAAAATGGCAGCTCCCACAAAATAAGTACAAATTTATACTGTTGAAATAATTTCGTCATTTATTGGGAAATCCTTCGCAAAAATGGGAAATAGTGGAGCACGCATGTTTGGGAAGATTTTCCCATCATTTTCTGGGAACATCGACCATAGTGACAGCGAACAACGTTCATCCACGTCGAAATTAGGTGGTACGCCGTTCGTGTACACACGCAGAGGGTATGTGCTTCGTTTGGAATTATTGTACCCCGACATGCGATACTAGTAATTACTAGTAGAGCCAGTTCCTTAATCTGTTGTTGTTGTCGTCGTCGTAATCGTTGTTGTTGTTTTTTTTGTTGTCGTCGTCATCGTAGTCGTTGTTGTTGTTGTTCTGGTTCTTCTCTTGTTGTCATGCCAAAAACTTCTTCATGATCAAAATCAAATGGTTCCTATAGTATTGCTATCGTTCAGACACTATGTCAGTATGTCGTAACACCTAACCCGACCAGGCTGTGAGAGACTAATTATGTCAATACACGGCCTGGCATCCAGGCATTAGAAAATCCTTTGCTTCTGTTAAAAAACGAAACATTGAACAACTATGTATATATTATGCATCAGTATTTTACAATCAGTCATTGCGATTTACCCGTTTGTAATGAGAACATACTCTGTACATATACAAACTTATGCTGCCAGGATCTATGTCTCCCTGGGTAGTGGGTACTGCCGGAACGTACCCTGGGTACCGTCCGGTATACCGGAACGTACCCTGGTACTATCTAATATGCCTGGCCGTACCTCGCCTACTCCACTAACGAGTCTAGGGAGTCGCCTACGCCTACTCCTTAACCCTAACCCTAACCCTAACCCTAACCATATCAGATAGTTACCAGGGTACGTTCCGGTATACCGGACCGTACCCAGGGTACGTTCCGGCAGTACCCAGGGAGACATAGACCCTATCAGCCAAACTTATGTATGCACTATAATAAGCATGTAATGCTGGTTATATCATTACTTGTTCTCTCATGATCGTATAGTAGTTCGCGTATATGGTTGTTACTAAATGACTACCATATGCGTATATAAACGACGGAAGATTGATATACGATATGTAGAGTGTAACGACATCTTTAATAAACATAAACTAACTAACGTATACGCCCATGAACAAGGCAGAAACGTGAACAGAAGAGTACGCGGCATAAAACACAACTTACGTATATAACGGTGGTTTGAACAGCGGTGACAGCAACAGTAAATGTATACGTATGGAGCCGGGTTTGCAAATAGTAAAGAGCGCAAAACAAAGATGCAGACGTTTAAGTATGCGCGTCGCCTCCATTGTCTTAGACCTGGTCACGCGGGACGCACACCCCTCGCGCTCATTGGCTGCCTCGTCTCGTGTCGTTGGTCAATGACATGACCAACGCCCTGACCAATTACGCATCTCTGTCTCTGTCATTGGCTACCCGTCCTAGGCGTTTCGTAGGTACCCACGTGCCCCGTTTAAGACAAAGACTTTTGCAAGATGCAATTTCTGTATTGCATTACTCCCCCACCTATCAGAAAAAGCAGGCAGCCGTAGTAATGCGGCGGACAACTTCTATAAAAATTGTGATGCGTTGACTTTAAAACGGATTTTCTATTTATTTTTTATTTCATTTTATGTTAGTTTATTTTTATTTTATTTTATTTCGTGCTCCCATCACCCACACATTTATCTAGCTAACGTAACTAATATATCTATTTTTTTTATAAAAAATTTTTATTTGATTTTCAATTATCTAAATACTAAAAATTTCTGCGTATTCGTCGTCGTTGTCGTGGGTAGTCCATTGTCCGTCGTCGTCGTGGGTAGTCCGTTGTCCGTCGTCATCGTGGGTAGTCCGTCTGTGGCCGTCGTCGCGTCGTGGGTAGTCCATTGTCCGTCGTCGTCGTGGGTAGTCCGTTGTCCGTCGTCATCGTGGGTAGTCCGTTGTCCGTCGTCGTCGTGGGTAGTCCGTTGTCCGTCGTCGTCGTGGGTAGTCCGTTGTCATCGTCACTGGTCCCAGGCGTAGAATTTGTCTTCCTCGTCGTCGTCCTTGCTGTCGTCGTCGTCTTCTTCGTCGTGTGGTACTGGGTCGACCGACCGCTGCTGTCTGTCCAGGGATACCCCTGGGAGCGGCGCGAGTTCTAGGGGACCACAGCTATGGTGGTCCCATGGTCGAGAGGTGCACGACAGTCCATCCCGGGTTTGTTGTCCCTGTGCCGTCGCACATTCTCCATGAACGCCGCCAGGTGGTGTAGCTGCGTTGGTGTTTGGTGACCCGGATAGATGAGTCGGGGCCTTGGGAGAAAGGGTGCGCCGCTCGCCTTCTGTGTTGGAATCCAGGCCATTGGTGGTAATTGAGGCGGTACATAGAGCGGCTAAGGGGTTGGCAGCTCCGCACGCTCCTTCCACGTCACTTTGTTGTTGCTGTGCCTCCTCGTAGGCCGATTTCGTTTTCACGTCGCTCAGTGCTTAAAACAACAAACGTAGAAATATGCAGTTAAAATATGTGAGTTAGTGCATCGTACGGATGACTGGTAACATACTGGTGAACATGGCATGACATTGAGTGCTACATACGTGAAACCTACTGTGTAATACATTGTGCAACATACAGTAAATTTATATCATAAAACATACAGTGACGTTATATCGTGAAATATACAGTGGTGCGCACAGTAGTGCGTGATACAAACATGTGTTTGTTAGGTACATGGTGGCACAATACGTCGCATGTGCATCGTTATAGTTATAGATTATGGAGCATTCATAGTCTAGTTTGCGTATTTCTTAGTATAACGTTTGGAACAAGGGAGCGTTTTTATCTCCACTTCCTCATTATTATCAACACTCTCCAGCGGATGAGCGCGTACTCTGTGAAGCATTTCATTCTCAATTTCTTCATGTTGCACTGTCGGGATACAAACGCTGCGGAACAAAGTAAAGTAAAGGGAGCGGTTGCATTAACGGGTTGCAAGAGGGATTGAACAGTGGGTTGGAGAATGGTGTGGGTAGCTGTGGTACCGGTGAATGACTGGCACAGGCAATGACGAAGATGTGGGGAGCGCGCAGCAGCAATATAACACAACAATTGCTATTACAGCGATGGCAACATAGTAACTATTGATGCCACTGTATGTGTGCACTTTGAAAGTTTTCTGAGCTGCTTCATTGCGTATCAAGAATCTTTTTACTATTAGCTATGACATCCTTAAGATGATCATATGCTATATCCAAATCGTGAGATTTATAGAGTCTATGGGGAACAATCGATTGCGGTATGAGGTCTGTCGCATTACCCATTTTCACAGCTAATTGCGCTAGGTCAGCCCATATTGTAGGTGTATGGGGCGCTTTAGGTAAGATGTCCGCTAAATTTTGTGAGATTTACAGACGAGTCATGGAAATAAAATGTTGGCAAGGTAAGATCTGCAGAATGAGCACTACATCACGATTGAAGCGATACTCGATTGAAGTTGGCGTGACGCTATTTCTATGTCCGTAATACTAGGGGCCCAGTCATTGGTTGTCTGACATGAAACAGTTAAACGAATGACTTTGTTTGGTGACAAAAGCCAGTGGCCATTACCAATATACATAACTATATGCTTAGGGTTGGAAGAAACTTGACCCTCCGCCGACAATAGGTTTGGATATAATCAGCCTGGCTTAAAAAGATGCAATAAGCAATCTTTCGACCCTCTAACATAATAATTTCAGATTTTGCTTGGCATATGTTATAGCGTTTCGTGAAGGCACTTGCGTACTAAATTTGACTTAAGATAGAAATAACGTGTTTCATCTTGAGCGAACGCAATGTATTCTTTATCTAACACATAATACACATGTGCCTGGGTGCCATTAATATATTAAGGTGCTGGCAAAATTTGAAAAATGGTAAAAATCTGTCCGACATGTTTAAGAGGCAAAAACATAAGTATATGGAAAGAATTCTGCACTGGTATAACTATGGTTTGTAATAAACTATAGTAATACAAAATGGTGTCTTAATAGTGATATGTAGTCTAACTATGGCCGCAGTCCTAGTATTAAGCGTAATCGTTAAGGTTAGCAGTTGATTATTTATACTATTGACAAAATTTCGCATAGTTTCAACCCCATCTATAAGTTCGTTTAAGGTATCATGATTCAACTTAACTTGTGTTTTTGTTAGATTAAAAACAGTCAATGAATGTTCTATGGCATGTTGAAATGCCTCTTGCGTAATTTCGAAGTCAGATAATTTAGCTTGCAAGTCGTTTAAATCATCCTCCGTCGCTACTTCATACAATGCTTTTTGAAAACGGCCTATAAACGGTAACAATGATCGCTTGAAGCGATGTCTCGTAGTAGAAAACATAGACGTTAATCCCTCAATGCGCTCGGATAGACGGTGATAGCGTGTTCTAAAATCAGCTGCATGTTTCTTAATGAAGACTTCGATTATCTCACGGAATTGTTCGTTGTTGTCATCGATCTGTTGTTGATGTTGTATTTGTGCCGTGTTGTTCGGTGTGTCTGTGTTGTTGTTGTTACA
Source organism: Priapulus caudatus (assembly GCF_000485595.1). Lineage (NCBI taxonomy): Eukaryota > Metazoa > Priapulida > Priapulimorpha > Priapulimorphida > Priapulidae > Priapulus > Priapulus caudatus. Next base: position 125,910 of record NW_014578352.1, read on the forward strand.
TTTGGATGTAGCCATTTTCTAATTACCCCTCTAAATAAGTTTCCTGTTAAGATGCGAGTACTATCACTGTTAATAGGGGGCAGCGGCGGGAGGTGAACGTTCCGTGCGTTGATTGAATAAATATTTAATCTGCTTATCAATCCCCATCATATAATTCTTCACAGGCGATAAGTCTAGCGTAAATATTATTTCCCAGCTACTCTGAGTTATTGCGAGCGTTCCTTTAGGTACAAACACTTCTCCTCTTATTAACGTCACTGCGAGAACCAGAGTAGCAACACACGGTCCATACCTGTAATAAAATTAAAGATTATTTAGCTGACGTCTGCTTATACTTAGCGCGATGTCAAACAACTTCCCCTCGCTCTGGCGCGCGACTGAAAAACAACGGTTATTAGAAGTTTGGGGTGTTTAACTAACACAGTATATTGTAGCAGTTATACGCCATGTTATTAGGTGAAATGACTGCTTGTGCTTTAATGCTCCTTCACCTAATACCTGTAAACATTGTAGCCAATTAAGTTATTTAATTATACCACCTTATTGTTAATGAAGCTATCTTGTGTGCCATGTGCGTAAAATCTCATTATGTGTAGCGTGGTTGTCACTGACGTTTCAGGCCCGGGTCCTGTTGGCGTCATTGTTTGTCGGTTGTTGCTTGGCTTCTTTCCTACCGTGAAGTTCTTGATCAGAGGCCTCCGAGTGGCGGTGAAGTAGATCGTTCATGCAACGGCGCTGGTACTAACCTTGCTAACGGTAAGAGATCGCTATCGCTATAGCTACTCTCGGAAGAGACCTTTGTCTTGGCTGAATGGCTTCATCATCCGAATCAGACTCCTCACTGTGTATGTAAGTGTCGCTCATCGTAGGATAGGCCAGCGTTGCCTGTCGCAGTGGCTGCTTTCTCGTAGCCCTTGAGATGCGTGCTCCATAGAGTGGCTTCCTTGCTGGTTTCATTTGTGGCTTCATTTGTGGCTTATTTGTGGCTTCATTTGTGACTTCAGTTGTGGCTTTAGTAGTGGCTTTATTTGTGGTTCTGGTCGTAACCTCACTTCGTGGTTGCTCCATCGTAATCACGGATAAGCAGCACGCATGTTATCCAAATGTGAGGTGACCTGGCGATGCGTGGTCTCTTATGTATGTCACTCTAATTTTTTTAGGTGATATTATTTTATTTACCGTATAGAACGCTTTCCACGGCTATGTACTTGTGTGATGTCTCAGGCTTTAGTACTGGATCATGGTAGAATACGGGATCTCCAACCTTGAATTCCTGAAGCCTTCGCTTTTGTCGTAGAGCTTCTTGTTATGGCTTCTCATCTCTTGTGTTGCCGTCCGCATGTGCGATACACGTGATGGAACCTCTCAGTGCTTGCGAAATCAGGTCCTCGTCATAAGATTTTCTTCACGGTAGTAACAAATTATCCATTGGCAAAACAGGTGATCGGTCGTACAGTAAGAAGAACGGACTAGGATGGGAAGTACTATGAATTGCGATCGGATGCTGATAATAAAGGTGGATATAATAGGTCGCACGATGTTTGGGTGGCGTTTACGTAGTGCGAAATCATCGTGTTAAGAACCCTGTGAAAACGCTTGTTTGCGCCATTCGAGGCGGGATAATACGGGGCGCATTGACTGCTTTAATCTGGAAATACTTTGTAACTTGTCTATAATCTTATTGCAAAATTCCGTGCCATTGTCCGAAAGCAAGATCTGCGACATGAATGTCTAGGAATTATCTCGTTGATAGACAGGTTAGCCACTGTTTCGCCGATTTATCCTGCGTCGCAAAAACTTCCGGCCACGAGGTATACAAATTGTGAAAGTGAATTACGTACCGGTTTCCGCGAGATGTTGTGGGAAACTGACATGTATCCACAGCTAACATTTCAAACGGCGCCGCGGGCTTGGAGGCAAGGGCTGCTAAAGGTGAGCGTACATGTATGTTAGATTGCGATATTTACAAATAATACAACTACGTACATAATCGTTAATGGTTAAATACATTTTCGGCCAAAAATATCTCTCTTTAATCTTAGCGTATGTTTTAGCGAAGCCTAAGTGTGCACTATACACATTATCGTGATGATACGCAGTTATAACTGTCTGATACTGCTGTGGCACAACTAGTTGGACGCTGGGTTCCGTGGTTGCTGTCGGCTCCGTTATGTGCTGTAATAAATCGTCAGAAATCATATAATTAGTAAGCATGTTTAAATCCTTAATTGTAGCATTAGGAGATGTCACTGCTACACGTATCTTGTACAATAAAGAATCATTGCACTGTTGTTCCAATATCTCAGCTAGAGATAGCAGCACTGTTGTTTGCTGGCTGGTATTGTGTGGAATGGGATCCGTAGACAAAGCTGATTCGTCTTGTGGTGTTGTAATGTTCATTACGCATTTAGTTGTGTCATTGCAGCATTCTTCACCTGTAGATGGCGCTGCGAGCGACGGTCGTATTTCGTCTTGGTTATTCCGATAGGCACCATCTGCATTATGTGGCGACAGGTGGCGCTGTGGGCGTCAGGTGTGTATTGTTTGTCATAACTGGATAACTACCCTTACTGTCTTCTGTGTCGACAGATGACGTTTACGTACGGTGGTCTATCAGCTGCGATGCCATTACTTTCACACTCCGGATATGTGTAGAAACGGATTCCTTCGGTTCTGGCTGGTCGATTTCCGTGGCGTGCGTGTCTACGACGTCGTCTGTTCCCTACTCAGTAGTCAATCTCGACAATAATCCGCATTTGCATTCGACTTGCCTGTTCGGTAAATAATGGTTGGTGAATACTCGCTAATTATTATCGCCCATCTTAATAGCTTGGGGTTTTTGCAGCTTTGGCGATGTTAATAGAAATTTCAGAGGTAGATGATCGCAAAATATTGTAAACTTACTCCCAGCTAGAAAATGACGACTCTTCTGTAAGGCGTAAATTATTTCAAATGCCGCTCGTTTAATTACTGGCCATTTCAACTGTATGGGTGTTAATTTAGCACTTAAATATAAAATGAAAACTTTTCTACCCTGTGAATCTTTCTGCGACAACACTGCTCCGACGGCATATGCGCTAGCATCTGTGTACAAAAAATAAGTTTTATTAATTTGGGGATAGGCGAGAATTGGCGCAGTGAGTAACGCCTTTTTTAATGCGTCAAAAGCACACTGTGTTTCGTTATTTCACAAAAAACGGGTGTGTTTTTTGGTGAGATTAACTAGAGCGGCGACTTTTGCAAAATCTTTTACATGTGACCTACAATAATTTGCCATGCCGAGGAAGCCACGTGTCTGTTTGACTGTCCTAGGCTCCTTTATCTATTGAATGGCGGCTATCTTACGTGGGTCGGGCGCCACGCCGGTCCTGGAAATAATGTGCCCCAGGTAACTAACAGACTGTTTGAGAAAGACACATTTACATGGATTCAGTGTCAACCCTGCTTGGCGCAGGCGTTCAAATACAGTTTGTACATCCAAAAGATGCTGGTCAAATGTTGGTGAGTATATGACAATATCATCGATGTACGGGATTGCACACTTATCCGTAAGCCCCTGTAAAACGTTATTTAAAAGCTGTTGAAACACACTCGGCAAATTTCGGAGTCCGAAGGGAACGTAATGATAGACATATGTAGCTGTATGCGTAATTATAGCACTCTTATGTTGATCTTCTGGATGCACAGGTATCTGAAAATATCTGCTCTTCAAATCTAACGTGGTAAAGTACTGTGCGTTAGCCAACAACGCTAATATATCATCGATTCTTGGCAAAGGGTAAATTATTGCCTCTGTCACATTGTTGAGGGCGCGATAGTCTACAACCATTCTACCTAGAAACTAGTCTTTCTTCTTAACTATGAAGACGGGGAAACTCTATTCCCTAGAAGCTTCTGATATAATACCCGCTTAAAGTAATGTATCTATATGCGTCTGTAAAGCTTTCCTATGTAAATATAGTGTTCTGAATGGCAGTTGTGAAATGGGCTTATGGGTTTGTGTGTTAATTCTCATTCGCACTAAATGTGTATGTGACAATTTGTTATCGCTTGTAGCAAATAAGGTGTAATTCCTAGTAACGATGTCGTGTATCGCTGTATGTTGATTGCCGCTTAAATGCTGTAAATTAACAGACGATATAATTAACTGCTGCGCTGTGGCTGTATCTGTCTCAGCGTGCACATTCGCTTTATTTACGGGTGCGTGTCTAGCTGACTGGAGCTCAGCGCCCCCTTTGTCTTCACTACCAGCTACTAATGCCACCAAACTGGTTTTCGCTTCTTCAAGATGGCGGGCGGCCGCTGGCCGGCTAGCAGCAGCGTGTATAGACACAATGGGCTGTGGTTGGCACGCGTTGTCTACATGAGCTGTATATGCACGCAAATGTCTAGGCATTGTTATAAAATTTACGTTATCGTGGGGTTCCCGGTTACCTGTTAAAAAGTAGATTAATTTAATACCGGCTTCTCTGTAACAGAACATGCATGTATATTAGCTGCATACTCGCTGCCTTGACACACGAGTGGAAGCGCAGTAACTGCGCTATTGTGTATGCTGGCAGCTCGCTTCTCCAAACCAGTTTTGTTTTCGCTACACGCCTGGCGTGCTGTGTTGAAACAGCTAGTTTTCTGTATGTCCGTGTCACTATAGCCGCCCTCAGTATGCTGTGTCGTTCCTAGTTTAAAAAAAATATTGTTATTATTACCACTATCATTAGTAGTTGATGTCGTAGAAATTTTCTCTACTTTTATTACAACACGCGTGTCTTTATTAGGTCGTTCCCCAGCTTGTGGCGACTTTACAAACGCACTGCGCCCTTGCATGCCCACATCCGTATAGTCATCATCCCATGATTTATTAATGACTTTTCCATGATCTGTTAATAAAATAGACTTATTAGTCAAGAGTTCAGTGTGTTTACGCCGTGTATTCGTGGCGACAGACGGGCTCGCTATCGCGGGATCTCTTCCATTGTTTACATCAGCCAGCTGGGTTGGTCGCTTCAGAAAACTGGTTTTTGCTGTGTCTACGTCAAAATGGCCGACAAGCTTAGTCGCTTTAGTACGTATCCTAGAAACAACAGGATTATTTGCTGTCTTAGTAATGTCCACTAAAGGTTTCAAAACACGATCGTAATTACCAGGTTGCCTACCAATTGCCGTAACAATAGACGCCCTGCGCCTTGGCACAACCCCCTCTTTGCCGTAATTAGGGCAAGGCTTACCACTTTGACCGCTATTAGCACATACAATAGACAGCTGACGCTGCGACCTAGATGTGCGACGGTTAGGTGTGACGTAGTTAGGACGAGAACATTGACGATAATTAGTAGAACTGCTAATTTTAGCAGCACGTGGCGACGCGGGATTGTTTGTTGTCTGCCTTCGCGCGTCTAGCTGTCTGCCTACTTGTATAGAACCTTGACGCCAAGTAGTGGACCTAACCCCTGGAATCGTGGGAATAATTGTTGTTAGTTTTGGGATACCCAACTGCCTGCCCGCTTGAATAGAAATAATATTATTATGCGCGAGATAATTAGCTGCTCGAAATCTGCGACTGTCAACACTTAGCCGCGGCGAAGTTCGGACAATGCGTGGATTACCTGGCCGTTTAGACGCCTGAAACCGTGTGAAAGTGGTTAGTTAAATAGTAGATCCAGTTTATAAGTGCAGGGGGTTACTGCCTTGATTATACAATAAGACATCTGCGCCTCGCCCCTGCACTCGTAACGAAGAATCACTATACTTAGCTGAACAATGGCGCGCCGTTCTGGCTGGCAGCGTAACTGCTCGTATCAACTCTATACGTCTACATGTCAGAGGTTTATAACTAACTATTTCAACGATACTATTTCTAATGTTTAGCAACCCACGCATAATATCTAACTTAACCCCATGCGCGTTGAAAAAATCACAATCTAAAATCATCCTATGTTCTAAATTTTTAACTATATAAAATAAATGAGAAATCTCATAATGAGCTATTCTAACTGTCAGTGTGACTTTACCTATTACATACAGATCGTCTCCAGAAGCAGACCGTAAGATTTGTGTGGATCCTGCGACGAATGAATCTAGATATAATACTTCTAACTGCCGCCATAACTGATAATTAATTAAACTCACTGCTGCTCCACTATCCAATAATGCATTTATTCTAATCTTACCCACTAAAATTAAACAAGATGGCGTCGTTTTGTTATTTGTGTCGTGCGTTATTGGAAAAATGCTATTATGAGACTTTAAAATTGTCGCTACCTTCAACGTCTCTGGTGTCTGAAAGCAGCGCGAGCATTTACCTGTTGGTTATTAGTATTTGCATAATTATCATTACTAGTGCGCTGTTGCATATAACATTGGTACCAAATGTGTTCACTCTGACCACATAAAGAACAACTCGGAGAACCGTCCGGTGTGTAAATATATATTGTGTGTTTGCTCTGGGTGTAATTAATGCGTTACGTGTAGGTGTTGGATATTGTCGCGTAGGCATACGTGGTGAATAATTTGTGGTTGCTCGCTTGTAGCGCTTGGCGTAAAATTCGAAGAAAAACGCTGCGGTTGCTGTGGCTGTAGCCTTGGCGGCGTGCTGGTGGTGCATTAGTTTGCTGTTGTTGATAGCGAGCATTATTTTGTTGTGTGTCATTGCGTGAATTATTATTCGTGCGTGTGCTAAATTTATATATATATACTTTACAGAAATTTCTTTTGGCAGAATTGTTTTTTGTGTGGACAAATCCGTTATTACCTATGGTTAGTAATTACGGTAGAAGACTAGCAGCGATCGTGCAAATCGATATGTCAGACCAGAAATGAATAACGCCATAGGTGGCGCGTTAGTCAGGCGATAACGGAATACATGCATACGCTATGAGCACAACGTGGGAATACTATTATTTTTACCCTGCCAGGATTCAAGTTGAACAACATTCTGCCACAACTAGGCTGATATTCCTGTATAGATATTGTAACGCTATGCTTCAAATTAAGAAATTGGCAAGAGATCGAATTATGAGCAATTAATAGAGATAACATTCTAACACAATCTAACATTCCAACTTAACATAACATAATAACTGCTGGCATCAAATCATAATTATTATTAGCATGAAATCTTGACACAAAGAGCATAAAATGTTAGCATAATCGTGATACAAATACCAGTCCATGAAAGCAGGTATAATTTAGATAACATTTAAGTAAAAATAGGAAAAAAAGATTTGGTACAGTCGTGTTAAAATATTAGGTTAATTAAGATATAATTTAGGTAAACCAGGTTTCGGTATTGGTCAGCCAACAGACTGTATCCACAAGTATCTGACGCGGCCACATTAATGACCAGTCTCTTCCCCGATACCCCCCCTTCCATTTTAATTAAATAATTTTCGCGAAATATGATTCCTCTCGAGAGATATTACGCATGCGCGAACACTGATTTTAGCCTGAAAATTATGCAAAATATTTGGGAGAGAGAGTGAGAGCGGAGAGGCCGAGAAAGAAGGGAGAGAAAGAGGGGTAAGAAAGCGGGGGCGCGTTTCACTAACGTCCGCTAAAGTTCTCCGCTAAGTTCTCCGTTCGCTCTTTAGCGAACGGAGGCATAACGGAGAGCTTAGCGAACGGACAACTCCTGTTTTACAAACGCTCTGCTATGCCTCCGCTAAATAGCGGAGGAAAGCAGTCAGTCAGCTGGCAGATAACTACAAACATGTGTTGCAGTTGCTAGACGAAACGCGGCCATGATCCCGAGGCGCTCGCCGAGGATTGACACTTTGTGTCTTCCAATCACAGTCCACGCCGCCCCTTTATGATCAAAATTTGTGAGTACAATACCATTCGGACACGGAATCGCCGATCTCAGGAACTAGGGCATTCTGCTAGGCTAGAACGGTTTCATACGATAGAGTTTGGCACAAATACGAATATAACACGCTGTTTTGCGCACAGTGCTAAGTTCTTTTCTTTCATTTTCGCATATCTGTAGGCACGATAAGCCCCGCCTTATTTGTTGATTGGCATGAATGGGGCGTCAACGACGTGAGCTGACTCCTGTACCTACTGCAAGCCCGTTGACTTTTCGTAAATAATGAAATGCCCGGCCGATGCATTTCGCATCTAAGTTCGGACAATGCGTGGATTACCTGGCCGTTTAGACGCCTGAAACCGTGTGAAAGTGGTTAGTTAAATAGTAGATCCAGTTTATAAGTGCAGAGGGTTACTGCCTTGATTATACAATAAGACATCTGCGCCTCGCCCTTGCACTCGTAACGAAGAATCACTATACTTAGCTGAACAATGGCGCGCCGTTCTGGCTGGCAGCGTAACTGCTCGTATCAACTCTATACGTCTACATGTCAGAGGTTTATAACTAACTATTTCAACGATACTATTTCTAATGTTTAACAACCCACGCATAATATCTAACTTAACCCCATGCGCGTTGAAAAAATCACAATTTAAAATCATCTTATGTTCTAAATTTTTAACTATATAAAATAAATGGGAAATCTCATAATGAGCTATTCTAACTGTCAGTGTGACATCACCTATTACATACAGATCGTCTCCAGAAGCAGACCGTAAGATTTGTGTGGATCCTGCGACGAATGAATCTAGATATAATACTTCTAACTGCCACCATAACTGATAATTAATTAAACTCACTGCTGCTCCACTATCCAATAATGCATTTATTCTAATCTTACCCACTAAAATTAAACAAGATGGCGTCGTTTTGTTATTTGTGTCGTGCGTTATTGGAAAAATGCTATTATGAGACTTTAAAATTATTGCTACCTTCAACGTCTCTGGTGTCTGAAAGCAGTGCGAGCATTTACCTGTTGGTTATTAGTATTTGCATAATTATCATCACTAGTGCGCTGTTGCATATAACATCGGTACCAAATGTGCTCTGACCACATAAAGCACCCAAATCGGAGAACCGTCCGGTGTGTAAATATATATTGTGTGTTTGCTCTGGGTGTAATTAATGCGTTACGTGTAGGTGTTGGATATTGTCGCGTAGGCATACGTGGTGAATAATTTGTGGTTGCTCGCTTGTAGCGCTTGGCGTAAAATTCGAAGAAAAACGCTGCGGTTGCTGTGGCTGTAGCCTTGGCGGCGTGCTGGTGGTGCATTAGTTTGCTGTTGTTGATAGCGAGCATTATTTTGTTGTGTGTCATTGCGTGAATTATTATTCGTGCGTGTGCTAAATCTATTTGCCTGTGCATTTAAAGGCTTGTTCTTGAAATCTGACACAATCTGCCGTAGATCTGCGATTTGTTGTAACATACTCGGTAAAGAGATATCACTAATATCAGACCTTTGTGACAGTAATCTTATTAAGGTTAAGTCCAGGGCGGCTTCTGAATTAGCTAATTGCACAGCTTTTGCGTACTTCGCTGGTTTTTGTTTAACCAGGGCACGTCTTAGCCCATCACTAGCTACCCCATCTATGAAAATATCGGGCATGCGTGAATTATGACTCGTGTCTGTTTTTACAACAATGCCAAAAGCAGATCAGGAGTACGCTTCTAATCTTTTAGCGAAAGATTGGACCGATTCCTCATGTTTCTGTTTAGCACGCTTAAATTTTTGAAGTGCGATCGCCGATTCGCCTGCGTCTGTGTACCTCTGTTTCAAAATTTGCAAAACGTGCGACCATTGTATGTCGGGATGTACAGATAAGATTTCTGCTAAATATTGGGCGGGCTCGTCACTTAGAAGTCTTAATGCTAGTCTGACACGCCTGTTATCATCATGCTGATTTGAAATAATAAAAAAATTGCTCTAAATGTGTATCCACTGTCTAAAATCTATCGGACTCTTATCCGTCCCGGTAAATACCTTATACCCGCCAAGTAAAACTAACGATTGCACCTCTCTTAAACAATTTGCTTGGAAAGACGTTCTCGGGAAACGAAATACATCGTGCTGATGGTTGCTGCATCAATTTNTTATAGCTATATGTACGTACGTATCAAGAGCTCATAATAGAGATCTCTATTAGGAGCTCTTGGTACGTATATATAGCTATAAGGCACTACACTCAATTATAACTGAGGACTAAGCAGATATGATCCACAAGCCAGATTGATTTGTTAGAGTCAAAGGTACGTTACATATTATTATACGCTGCGTGCGTATCACTCTGTCCACGCGCGTAGAGCCTGGTCAGGCCAGAACCATATCTCCGCTATTTTAAGACCATAGAAAGCCTAGATCATATACACCCCGTATCAAACTATAGAGCCTTTGCCTAACTATAAGGGAGGGAGTGCAGCATATTGGGAGAGAGATATATATATATATATATATATATACATATATATAATTATATATAATTATATATAGGGAGAGAGATATGCCCCGTATCAAACTGAGCACAACAAAAGCTGAGGTAAGTTCCAGTTTAAACCAGAATGCCAGTCGTTTGCTTGCCAATGCAAGCATTGTTCATGCAGCTAGGTTCGCGATCTGTGCGCTCTTAGCAACGCAGGACCGGCCGAAGGTCCACGAGTGCCAGGGATCTCTTTGTTTCGTGGTATAATAGCCACGCACTAACACCTTCCTATGTTGACCGAACGGGTTTTCTCGTTGGTGTTGACAGTGATTTCGGAACTTCAAGGCTGCGTTTCGTTGGCGGGATAAAAAATATCAAAAGAAAAAACGGCCTACTTAG
>NW_014578352.1:140948-141731 GCF_000485595.1 Priapulus caudatus
TGTGTGTGTGTGTGTGTGTGTGTGTGTGTGTGTGTGTGTGTGTGTGTGTGTGTGTGTGTGGTTTGTCGATTACCCAGTCGCGTCCACGATCAATCACCTTCTGTTTCACAGGTGTGATCGTGAAGCCTCGCATACGTGTGTACGTCCGCGGCCTCGCATACGTGTGTACGTCCGCGGCCTGGCAGACGTCAACCCTGACAACTGCTTGTCTTTAACTTAACTCCCTCTATAGCGGAACGTCAACCCTCACTGCTCGTACAGGCACGAGAAACAATTTTACGCGGCGACCGGAGACCTGGTCCACATTTCAACAAGGGTGTCGTATATTTCCGCGCTGTCCTCTACCTCTAATTAACACCTAGCCGTCATAAATATTAGTTAAGAGAGAGAGAGAGAAGCTCCCGCGCAGCAGCAACATTCCGGCTCGGCAGGTAGCGCAGTAAACATGGCGGCTTGGTATAGGTAGCGCAGTAAACATGGCGGCTTGGTATATNGGATGGGGTAGGCGGAGACCGGCAGCAATGGGTGGATGGGGTAGGCGGAGACCGGCAGCAATGGGTGGATGGGGTAGGCGGAGACCGGCAGCAATGGGTGGATGGGGTAGGCGGAGACCGGCAGTAGTGCTAATACAGCAATGGGTGGATGGGGTAGGCAGAGACCGGCAGTAGTGCTAATGCAGTGATAATGACTGAGAGAGAAAAAGCCTGCTGGATGCACTCATAACAAAAAATGCTTTGCGATGTTAATGTGTGCTTTTATGATATATTTACCTGCTTCATATTC
>NW_014578353.1:0-919 GCF_000485595.1 Priapulus caudatus
GGACGGACGGACGGACGGACGAACGGACGGACGTACGTACGACGGACGACACTCCATGGCAATAGCTAACCTTGACGATGTTAAGGTGAGCTAAAAATAAAGAGTATAGTGAGAACATAGATATAACAAGATAGAATATAGATATATATATATATACAGTTGTTGTGTATATCGATGGTGAGATTTAATGAGCCACGTGCCATATCAGCTATATATTTTCGATTCTTGATCGATCAGCATTGTGCAGCATCAGTAAACATTGTTCTGGATACTCTATGAGAAATGCGACTGATGCTCCATAGATAAACACATATTATGTTACCAAATTACGAAATACAGAAATGACATTCGGAGCCAGTAACGCTCTCACTAGCTGACCTACAACGCATGTAACGTTTCTTTATTCTGATGTCGTNTCTCTCTCTCTCTCTCTCTCTCTCTCTCTCTCTCTCTCTCTTCTCTCTCTCTCTCTCTCTCTCTCTCTCTCTCTCTCTCTCTCTTGCTCGCTGTGTGTGTCTCTCTCGCGCTCGTCTCTCTCTCTCTCTCGCTCTCTCTCTCTCTCTCTCGTTCTCTCTTTGCTCTCTTTCTCTCTCTCAGCTCTCTCTCCCTCTGTTTCCCTCTATCTCACTTAATCGCTCGCTTGCTCTGTCTCCTCCGCTCTCTCTCCCACGAGGCTGTGGGTGGATTACGTATGAAGGGGAGGCGGGTACGACTTATCACGCGCTGCTCAGAAGCCGTTAATCCACGCACACTTATAGCTAATGAAATCCCAGACGTTCCTGTGCTACATGCGCGTCCTCTTCTACGGAAGCTGCGTGCTCAGGGATGAAGATAAGGGAGGCGATGCTTAGTTAGCTGCCTTTATATGCGGCGCGCGGGATATACGCATGCATCGTGGAGGAGAATTGCGGGCCGGGCA
>NW_014578353.1:2139-11370 GCF_000485595.1 Priapulus caudatus
CCGTACGCACGTACGGACTATAAGATATGTTTCTGTGCATGCGTGCGTGCGTGCGTGCGTGCGTGCGTGCGTGCGTGCGTGCGTGCGTGCGTGCGTGTTCATGTTATGATTGTCACACATCGTAGCATCGAGCAGTTAGCGAGGAACCAACAAATTACGTTACTACCGCGTGACTGCTAACTGCACAGGGTTACTGATTGATAATTGCCTGCATGGGGGGGCGTACTGGCATCCATGATGAGCAGAGAGGACGAGACGCGCAAGACGATGAGTCACGGGTCAGCAGGTCAATAATGACGTCAGCATCTCCTCACGTTATCATGAGTGACATGAGTTCATAATAGAGTCCATAGATATTATGGATTTCATATAGAGTCTATAGATAATATGGATTTCATATAGAGTCCATAGATAATATAGATTTCATATAGAGTTCATAGATAATATGGATTTTATATAGAGTCCATAGATAATATGGATTTCATATAGAGTCCACATATAATATGAATTTCATATAGAGTCCATATATAACATGGATTTCATATAGAGTCCATATATAATATGGATTTCATATAGAGTCCATATATGTAATATGGATTTCATATAGAGTCCATATATAATATGGATTTCATATAGAGTCCATATATATAATATGAATTTCATATAGAGTCCATATATAATATGGATTTCATATAGAGTCCATAGATAATAATAGTCCATCTATTATGAACTTTTGATATGAATCTAGCCGAGCAAGCCCTGAGCGGGAGACAGACAGACAGGCAGCTTCCGCGGTGATTTATCCATCCCCCTCCCACCCACGAAACCCCGATTCCTATTGCTCCCAATTTGTCGGCCTTGTCTGTAATGCATCATCGCCCTTTCGCGCACATAGGTGGCGCTAACGACGTTTCCCGCTGTTTGCAGTGAAGCAGTGATGCGCGTCGGCTCCAATATTTGCAGCCGACGTCCCACGTCGCACGACGCCAGCCGACAATTCCGTCACGTGATTAACGCGCTTCGAATCGCCGTTCTGCTGTTTTACGTAATTGGATCGGTTGTTTCCTTATTTTTGCTCGATCAACACGAGCTTTTTGATGAACCGCTTCCAAAGGCTCAGAGAGATTGCATGGTTGTCTCTCTGCGCACCTATACCAGCCTGCTTAAATACTGACTATAGCACTGGTACTCCTCACTTTATATATAAATATATATATATATAATATATATATATAAATATATTATATATATATATATATATATAATATATATATAATAATAATATTCTAGCCGGGAAATTAACGTAGTGTAGCAGGCAGCAGCCAATCTTCCACCCCGGCTCACTAACTGACCGGCCCCACCCTGTACCCCACACCACCCCCACCAGCCGTATTAAAAAAAGTGACGCACTGCCGTTTGAATTGTTGATGCCATTTAAAGCCTAGGCGCACACACCCGAGGCAAAACACACTGCAACGATGGAGCAAAACTGTTTCGCTCGATGTTCGTGGCTGTGTCGGCGATTCCCGAAAACAGAAAACATGCCAGTAAGGCGTGTTTCGCCTGAACAAGCAATGTTTGATAACCGCGAAGGGCGTGTTTTTCGGCCTGAGCGTAGACGTTATGCTCGGGTGTGTGGTCAAAGCGTTCTGACTACACCAGCGAAACGCCACAGGACGGTCTCCAATGCAATATCGCTTAAAAATATCACTATGACACAACCCACATTGGATGTCCATGTGGATGGCTATTTTTGAGTGTCATGTGAGCAGCGGCGCGGCTGTAACGTCCAGATGTATTTTACCTGTAATGTTTTTGCACAAGATACGGGCTGTGTCGCGCTGTGTCGGGTGCCGTGTGTGCGCTTATTCCGCCGAACGCAGAACGGCGAAACCCGACTCGCACGCTGGAGAACAAAATTTCCAGTTTTGCTCGGGTTAAAATGGGGTTACATGGCTAATGCGTTCCCTTGGTTTAAAGGGTTTAATGGGCTCTCGATAATACAATAAATATATATATTGAAATATAATAATTATGGCTATACTATTTACTGCTGGTCAGTGGATGGTGTAGTGCTGGTGTGTGTGTTGTTGTGTGTGTGTGTGTGTGTGTGTGCTGGTGTGTGTGCGTGTGTTGAGAGAGAGAGAGCGCACGAGGAGAGAAGAGAGGAGAGGAGCAGAGAGTGATGTCGTGTGGCGCTGGGTGTCGTGCGTGTGTGTGTGTGTGTGTGTGGCGTGTGCGTTGTGGCGTGTGCGGTGCGTGTGCGAGTGACGCTGTGCGTGGGCGGGTGCGTGTGTGTGGAAGCCGCGTCGCGGCGGGTCGCGTATGCGCTGGCGTCCTGCGTCTGCGCTGCGTCTGCGACGTGTCGTGTACGTGTGCGTGTGCGTGTGCGTCGTGCCGTAGTGTGTGTGTGTGTGGGTGTGTGCGTGTGTGTCTGTGTGTGTGTGTGTGTGTGGTAATATATACACAAAAATTTAGAAAATTAGAATAGGGTGTTACATTTTTATCAGCAAGCTTTCGAGAATGATCTCTCTTCATCAGGTTATAAAATGACAACAGAACTTATCATTCTCGAAAGCTTGCTGATTAAAATTCAACACCCTATTCTATTTTTCTACATTTAATTTCATATCTACATGGCTGTTCCTGTGTTTTTAGTTATATATAATAGAGAGAGAGAGAGAGAGAGAGAGAGAGAGAGAGAGAGAGAGAGAGAGAGACAGAGAGAGAGAGAGAGCAATGTTTATAATAAATGCAGAAAGCAACGTTTTACATTTAAACAATTTAAACTACCAGCACTCCACTGTCGGACGCTACCACTTCTTGTCTTATTGGTACTAACCAGCACCGCCCACCACCCCTCCCAAAATTTTTCCTATGCCCACCACCTACCAGCCAACCCCCATCTCCTCAGACCAGCCTCACCCTTCAACACTCACCCACCACCACCTTACACTAACCACCAACCAACTAACCACCATCCACAAACAATCACCCACAACTAACCACCACAACTAACCAACCACAACCAACCACACACAATCAACCACCCTCAACCAACCATCCACAACCCACCAGCAGCCCACCACCACCCACTACTATCCACCATCCATCGCAATACACCAACCACCCATTAAACACCCTCCCACCACCCACCTACCACCAACCACTCATCAACCACCCAACCACCACCCTCCCACTACTAACCACTCATCAACCACCCAACCACCACCCTCCCACTACTAACCACTCATCAACCACCCTCCCACCACCCTCCATCCACCTATTCCCAGCTTACCTGCTTTGCGGGTGTATGGGAAGAGGAGCGGTCCATGACGACGATGTTGATGACTCGACCATCGTACGTGTGCGCGTCGAAGCATGCGTTCCAGCCCGGAAATATCGTTCTTTTCTTCTGCACCAGCTGTGGACCGTGACCTGCCAAAGTCAAAGGTCAAAAACAGGGTTAAGTAAGCTGTGGCCAGTAGACCTGACAAGGTAGAAGGTCAAACACAGGGTTAAGCTGTGAACAGTAGACCTGACAAGGTGCCGGAGGGTCCAACATCGAGCGGTTAGCTGTGAACAGTAGACCTGCCAAGGTGGATGGTCAAACACCACGGTTAAACTGTCAACAGTACCTGACAAAGTGGAAGGGTCAACACAGGGTTAAGCTGTGAACAGTAGACCTGGACAAAGTCAAAGGTCAAACACAGGGTTAAGTAAGCTGTGAACAGTAGACCTGACAAGGTAGAAGGTTAAACAGCGAGTTAATATTCTGTGTACGGTGACTGCCGAGGTGAAAGGTCAACACGGGGTTACGTAAGCTGTGTACGGTGACCTGCCGAGGTGAAGGTCAAACACGGGGTTACGTAAGCTGATGTAACGCGTGACCTTGCCCGAGCAGTGAAGTCAAACACGCGGGTTAGTAGCTGCGTACGTGACGTACAAGCGCGGTCAAGGGTTAACGCAGGGCACATTAGCTGCAGACCCATGACCTGAAGATGTCAGCAATTGTCAATGCGTGTGTAGTGGTATGACATCAATCAGTAGTTGGTGGGTAATGAGAATGAGTGTGCAAGAACGAGCGAAAGAAAGACAAAGAGAGAGAGAGAGAGAGAGAGAGAGAGAGAGAGAGAGAGAGAGAAAGAGAGCGAGCCGTAATTTGAGAGGGAGAGCAAGATAGAAACGGGAAACTCCGAGAGAGAAAGCGAAAGCGCTACATAGCTAGAGAGAGTGAGAGTAAGAGTGAGAAAGAAACAGAGACAGACCAAGAGAGTGCGAGCAAGAGCGTGAGACAAGAAAGGGAGAGAGGGAGACAGAGAATGCAAGAGACAGGAGACGTGGCTAATGGGATAGCGGCGCGAGGAGAGTGGAGAGCGGCTAGGCGAGAGGGTGGAGGAGGGAAAGCGAGATAAAGAGATTGAGAGAAAGTGAGAGAGAGCAGGAATAGAATGAGAAAAAAACGTGTGAGAGAGAAAGATAGAGATAGAGAGAGACAGACGCAGAGAGCGCGACGCACGAGGAGTAGCGAGCATACACACAGGTAGATAGGCGGATGTGAGTAGGATGGCGAGAAGAGAGAGAGAGAACGAGGAACAGAGAGACGAGGAGAGAGAAAGAGCGAGAGAGAAGGAGAGAGGAGAGGTATGTACTTAGTAATATTATACTTATATATATATAGAGAGAGAGCTGACGACTGAGAGAGAGGACGAGAGAGAGAGAGAGAGAAGAGAGTGAGAGAGGAAGAGAGAGAAAAGGGAGAGGGAATCGTGAGAGAGAGAGGAGAGATGAGAGGAAGGAGAGGAAAGAGAGAGAGAGGGACGAGAGAGAGGAATAGAGGAAGAGAGAGAGGGAGAAGAGAGGAAAGAAAGAAGAGGAAGAGAGAGGGGGAGGAGAGAGAGAGAAGAGGAAGAGAGAGAGAGAGATGCATGGCACGCGCAGGCAGATAAAAAAAGCAGAGTGTGAGTGGTTGGTAGATAGAGCAGATACTACCACGCAGTGATCAGCCTAGGTCGATACGTTCCGTCGGTGTAATTGCTACAATCCACGTTCGGTAATCAACAGCAGTGCTATAACAGATAATTCGTCGCTTCATGCGAGCAGCGCAGCAGCAAGCAGCGCAGAAGCGCGCAGCGAAGCAGCAGCAAGTTAGTAGAAGCAGCCGCAGCATGAAGGCAGCCGCAGCCGGCAGCGCAGAAGCAGCAGCAGCGGCAGCCAGCAGCAAGCAGCAGCAGCAGAGCAGAGTCACGCGCCAGCCAGCAGCGCAGCAGCAGAAGCAGCAGCAGCAGAACGCAGCAGCAGCAGAAGCGCAGCAGCGCAGAAGCGAGCAGCCAGCAGAAGCACGCGCAGCAGAAGCAGCAGACAGCGGCGAGAGCAAGCGAGCGAGCAGCGACCAGCAGCGAGCAGCAGCAGCAGCAGCAGCAGCATCCTCTCCGGCACTCATTATCTAGGCGGGTGAGTTGAGCAGCATATCGCGGCAGCGGCGCCCCGGATACCTTCACGTATGTGTGTGTGTGTGTGTGTGCTATGTGTGTCTGTGTGTGTGTGTGTGTGTGTGTGCGTGGGCCACGAACGTGTGCGTGCTGGTGCCTGCGTGTGCCGTGTGCGTGTGCGTGTGGTGTGTGTTAGGTGTGCGTGTGTGTGCGGTGTGCGTGTGCTGTGCGTCAGTGGGTGTGCGGTGTAACCGGGTGCGCTGCAGGCGCTGTCTGTGAGTGGTGGTGCATGGTGTCGTGTGTGTGTGTGTGTGTGTGTGTGTGTGTGATGGGTCGTAGTGCTGTGTGTGTGTCGATGTGTGTGTGTACTGGTGTGTGTGGATGTCGTGTGTGACAACGTTGCATGCATCGAGTGATACCACATCTATATATTCGAGATCGCGCGCCTGCAGGGAGCATCACGGCGCGCAATTGTCCACGGCGGATCGCCAACCTCTACGCGCGACGCGTGCGTAACTTGTTTATATATTTGCGGTGACGCGACGCGGCTCGACTAATAATGCACAGGTCGCTGCTATGATCATGTCACTGCCCCACGCCACGCACGTGTATTCTGTTTGCAAGGTTTCCATGCAAATTACCTCATTTACTGCTACATGTATCTGCCACATCCATCCATACACCAATCCTCCATCCACCCTCAATTCATCCATCCATCCACTTCTTTCATTCATCGCAGCCAATCAATCCTCATCATTCATCCTCCATCATGCGTTCCGTCCATCCGTCCATCATCATCCACCCATCTATCCGATCCATATCATCCGCTCCATCCCACTCATCCATCCACACACATCCATCCAGGCCATCCATCCATCACCCATCTACCATTCATCCATTATCCATACATCTGTACCATCCATGCCATCCTCCATCCATCCATCCATCCATTACACATCCATTCAGTCCACCCACCATCCACGTCAATCCATCCATCCCATTCATCCTCACCATCATCCATCGCATCATCCAGCCATCCATCCATCCATCCATCTCCACACGATCCGATCCATCCTCCATCATCCCTCCATCCACCATCCATCCATCATCCTCATCCATCCATCCATCCATCCATCATCCATCCATCCATCCTTCATCCATCATCATCCCATCCAATCCAGTTCCATCCAACCATCCATCGCATCCCATTCCTCCATCCACCATCCCACTCCATCCATCCATCCATCCATCCATCCAATCCATCCATCCATCACCGATCCATCCATCGATCCATCATCCATCCATCATCATCCATCCATACCATCCATCCATTTATCATCGATTCAATCATCCCTCCATCTATCCATCCATCACCTTCATCCATCCATCCATCCATCCATCCATGCAATCATCCATCACTCTATCCATCCTCTCCAGCCATCCATTCTCCATCACCCATCGTCATCCTCCATCATCCATCATCCATACCATCTCCATCCATCATCATCAATCCATCATCCATCATCCATTCATTCATTCGCCATTCATCCATCCCCATCCATCCATCAGCCATCCATACCATGCATCCATGCACTCCATGCCCCATGCATCACAATCCATCCATCCAATCCATCCATCCATCATCCATCATCCATCCATCATCCATCCACTCATTCTTCATTCGCCCATCCATCCATCAACTCCATCCATCCATCCATCCATCCATCCATCCATCCATCCTTCCATCCATCCATCCATCCATTCATCCATTCATTCATTCATTCACCCATCATGTGACCCTGACCCTACTCAATACACAATGGATCTGGCCGGTCAAGTTGATTAATAACCGCACGCTGCGGGCGCCAGCTCTACGCAACGTTTACAGTTGCACTAACTCATGATCATGCGACACACGACAGACAGCAGGCTCACGCGACATTGTCACGCCGGCTGGACACGCACTTATTTCCGCGGGTGACCGGGTGTGATTGGCAAGCGTGCGACTACCGAAATTCGATTGAATCTCGAAATCAAATTATTTTGCTTGAGATTTCGCCAACGTTTTACGAGTGCGGGTCGCGCGGGGCAACGGAATATTTATTTATTCTGGCCAGCAGGGGGGAAAAGACTTCATTCGTAGTTGAATGACAACGACGCATATTTACTGCTGCTAAATTCACGTTTCAAACGAGAGCCGCTGTTAGTACGTAAAATGTTTCTTGCTTTGCGGTTACATTGGCAGCTAATTAAGATTAACGCTGGCTGGAGGCAGAGCGTACACACGCACGCAGGCGCGCACACACACACGCAGGCGCGCACACACACACGCAGACACGCACGCAGGCGCGCGCACACACACACGCAGGCGCGCACACATACGCAGGCGCGCACACACACGCAGGCGCGCCCACACGCACGCAGGCGCGCACACACGCACGCAAGCGCGCAGACATGCACGCACACATACGCACGTAAGCGCGCACGCGTGCCGGCAAACATGCACGTACGCACACACAAACGCACCCACATATACACACGCGCGTGTTCACGTACGCACGCACGCATGCACGCACGCATGCACGCACGCACGCATGCACGCACGCACGCACGCACGCACGCATAGATTCACGCACGCACGCACGCACACGCACGCACACGCACGCACACGCGCGCGCCTACATATACGCAAGCAGGCACACGCACACGCGCGAATAGATGCACGCACGCATGCACGCACGCACGCACGCAGGCACGCACGCACGCTCTCTGCTAGAGGAGAAGAAGTCACACTAAGGCCTGTCAGCGTGAGCAAGAGTGACAGGTCTGGCAGTGCCGCCGAGCACGCACAATGCAGCGAGATCTGCATCACGAAAACTGCATGAAATACATGAGATCGTTTTTCAGTGTATGCATGCGCTTGAATTTGTTATTTCTCATTAGAAATGCTTAGAACTCTTTGCATTTCTCTCTTGCACGGTTATGGAGTCGTGTAGAGGAGCATCACAATACCAGCTCCCGTGCACGCATGCACGCAGCGGTATTAGTAGTGGGTTGTGCAAGCTGGTAGCCATGGCGGGCTGGCATGCGCAGACGTGCGTAGGCGTAGCACGCGTGTTATCGCTTTCTGCTGCAAGAGAAGGTATTACGGTGGGAAATCAGCCAATCAGCACAAGAATGAGATCGTATTTCAGTGTATGCGTGCGCTTGAATTTGTTATTTCTCATTAGAAATGCTTAGAACTCTTTGCATTTGCTAATTTCAAAAACTAGAATCTCTGCTAAATCCGACAGTGGTGCGGGGTGCGTTGCTGGGGCGACCAGAGAATTTTCGAAGGAAGCTTACTTTTTCGCGTAAAATGACATTGCAAAGTGGCCATTTCGAGTGCGTGCATGCCGGCAAATGAACGCATATGCCGTTATGTAATAATTTTTGAGTTAACAACGTATATGGTGTCACTTGCGACGTAGATTCAGAGGATGGCATTGTGATTTCTCAAAAAAAATTCTGCTGATTTATGGGAATTTTTTCGTAAGTATGGCCGCCTATGGGAAATGATTTCTCAGTGTGCTACCAATACGCTATAGTCCCCGCGCGGCGGCACACGCGAACTCTCGCCTCTCAGCGGCAGATCAGAAGCTAATGCTTTCTTACTACTCTATGTAAGATTTGCGCGCGTGCGTTCTTACGTGGATCCTGATGCGTACACGTCCATGTACGCGTACGCTCGTCTGTGCGTGCGTGCAGCCGTGCGTGCGTGCGTGCGTGCGTGCGTCAATGCTGCGCTCGGGTATGTGTG
>NW_014578353.1:12862-14294 GCF_000485595.1 Priapulus caudatus
CGTGTGTGAATGTGCTAGTGTGTGCTTGCGTGTGCGCGTGTGTGCGTGTGTGAATGTGCTAGTGTGTGTTTGCGTGTGCGCGTGTGCGCGTGTGTGTGAGCGTACGTGTGCTTGCGTGTGTGTTCATGTGTCCGAGTTTGTATACGTATACGCGTGTATAATACGTGTGTTTTTTCCAAGTGGTCGCGCACCCTGTAGAAGCACGACGTTGCAGTAAATGCACGACGTTGAATACTAAATTTCAACATGTTCTGCTAACATTTATGACAAACACGACATACGCATAATTATACGCTCTCCTATGACACTATTTGTCATAGAAATATTCTTCCTGCGACAAATATTGGCGAGTCAACTTCGTTTCGCTTTACAGCTGAAATTCACTGCTTGCGTACATAATTATAAGCGCTCCTAAACTCCTATATGATGCGCACAACACATACAACAACATTTCTCATAGGAGAGCGTATATACGTATGTCGTATTTGTCATCGATGCTAGGAGAACAGGCTGTAAATCTAGCGGATGTGTGGAACGGGTACAGCGAAGGATGAGGATGTATTGAATGTTTGAATATGTATTGATATGTATTGAATGTTTGGGGTGTGCCGGATACAGTAGAACAGGATAATGAATAAAACGAATGTGTATAGGGTAGGGGTCTCCGTTAGTACACAAGAGATGGGAGAGGGAGTAATGAATCTGACTAATGATAGTGGGGGGGGGTCAGAAACTGATTGCCCCGCGTGAGACAGGACTGCGTGTTAATATATTCGTCTGGTGTATTGACCGGCGGCGAGCCAGCGGCCTAATCAAGTGCTGGACACGGGTCACGCATCGAGCGGTGACACAAACCTGTGCTACCACAGTCCCGGATTCACCCGCCACCCCCTCCACTGTCCCGGATTCAACCACTACCACACCCGCGACAGTCCCGGCTTCACCCACCGCCCCCGCCACCGCCCCCGCCGCCACCACCACCACCACCACCACCACCACCACCACCACCACCACCACCACACCAACCATCAGCAGCAGCAGCAGCAGCACCACCCACCCCCACGGCCACCACAGCGGCCACTGCAGCCGCCGCCGTCGCAGCCGCCACCCTGTGCGACCTACGACACTAATATATGTCACCCTTCAGCTTTATCGAATTGTAAAGTAATCGGCAAATCAATCACGTTGTGGTGAGTCGTTTAGATAAGGGAAGTGCTAGAGGATATATATATATATGTGTGTGTGTGTGTGTGTGTGTGTGTGTGTGTGTGTATGTGTGTGTGTGTGTGTGTGTGTGTGTGTGTGTGTGTGTGTGTGTGTGTGTGTGTGTGTGTGTGTGTGTGTGTGTGTGTGTGTGTGTGTGTGTGTGTGTGTGTGTGTGTGTGTGTGTGTGTGTGTGTGTGTGTGTGTGTGTGTGTGTGTGTGTGTGTGT
>NW_014578353.1:15191-16866 GCF_000485595.1 Priapulus caudatus
GAGAGAGAGAGAGAGAGAGAGAGAGAGAGAGAGAGAGAGAGAGAGAGAGAGAGAGAGAGAGAGAGAGAGAGAGCTAGACAGAGAACGAGAGAGTACGAGACTGAGGTATGAGTCTTTGCGAGACTGACTTTACAGCAGCCGCCGATAATATTATGAAACGCATTTTGGCTGTGGCCGCTATCACTACGATACACACATGCGCAATACACATGTATAGTAGATACTCCCCCAGCATTCAGTGCCAGAGTTAGCAGTGCCTTCTATGTTCGCTGCAGCAGCCGCATGCGGTCCATCCACACGAGCTGGCTTCCGTGGCCAATACACGCGTGCCACTGTACACGCGCTGATGTAAGTAGAGCGAGGGCGCTGATTTGGGACTTGAAAGATTCCATTAGGGAGTCAGTGGCAGAGGTGGTAAATCAGCCAACACACGTGCGCGGGGGGAGAGGGGGGAGGGGAGGACGCGTGTAACCCCCCTCCCAGCATCCGCCATGATTCCTCCCCGCGGCCCGCGGTTTGCTTCATGGTTTCATGACACCGGCGCTGTATCACGGCGGCCTCACCACTACTCGACCGCGTCACAGAGCTGGCAATACATCCAGGTCAGGCCAAGCTCAGCATTACATATCCTTGCGTTCCTGGTCGTGTGGAATGCGCTCGCATGCATGCAGGCTAACACGCACAGCGGGGCTAGGACGTGAACATGCCTGATCAACTGCGCCCTGCGCGCGTACTGATCTGGAATATGACATCGGCTGTTTATGACGCTGCTAAGAAAAGCTTCTGTAAAGGAACTTTGAGCGAACTGCATGGCTAGCCGCTATGCTAATGCAGTACAAGACCCCAGAGCGTGCGTATGCCTGCGTGCGTGCCAGTGTGCGTGTGCGTACGTGCGTCCGTGCGTCCGTGCGTGCGCCTGTGGGCGTGCGTGCGTGCATGCGTGCGTGCGTGCGTGTATCGGGCCTCACAACGAACACATGCACAGCTATAGACTCTTCAGTTCGCAGTAGTTGCTGAGACGCCACATTGAGCTATTCCGGCAGGCAACACACAGCCCCGGGAAGAGCGCTTGTTTGCTAGAACAAATATTAAGCCATGGCATATTAAGCAAACTTAAACAACTTTTAACAGTACAAACTTGCTTCCTGGTTTCTTTACTCCCTCCGTCTATTCTTTCTCTCATCCTTTGCGGTTGTGTTACAACCCCCACACACTACCCCCCTCCCCCCAACACAGCACTGTACCTACACCGCCACACACCTACACGAACCACACACACTTGCAGAGACCCCATCACACCCACACACACACATCTGCCTACACCCCACACACTACCTACAACTCCCACCAAACGATAAGCGCTCCACGAGATTATAAAAGGAGAAAGGTAAAAAGCGTAACAGAAAGCCCTCTGGCTCGATGTAATATACTTTAACGCTTCGCCTCTCCGGCTTAATGCCCTCGAACACACGTACATAGAAACGCCTTCTCAAAAGACGTGACCCGATCTCTACACATACACAGCAGATGCTCAGGTCTCCTATCATCTCAATTGCTTCTCTTTCTGTATACCCATTCTCCTTTCTCCCTGTGTCTCTCTCTCTCTCGCTCTCATCGTTCCTTCGATCTCTTCTCTCTCTCTCTTTCTCTCTCTTCTCCTCTCTCATCAGCTCTG
>NW_014578353.1:17426-22032 GCF_000485595.1 Priapulus caudatus
ATATATATTCAAAAGAATGATATGAAAAAATAGGTAGCACGCCGGTCAGCAGGCAAATATTGATTTACGAAACTTCTCCAATGGCATTTCTGGCTGTATTCTAATGAAATGGAGAAAGGTTCAGGCAACGCGCACGCGTCTTCCCTATTATATTATGTGACATATATTATCTCTTGATATTATATATATTATGTGATCACTAAATGCGATATGTTTATGTTAAAGGTATTGTGTTTCTTAGGATAAGCGCTCTTAGGATCTCCCGGTTTGGCCCAGAACCCTGCCCACCACAGGGCTTTCGCAACGCTCAGCTCACGAGACCTGCTGCTATTGTTATGCATATTAGCAAGAGCGTATTATGCAATTACAGCGTATTACACTTAATAAGCTCTTGATATTAATTTGAGCAGTGCAGTGGAATCCCACACGTACTTGCCAAGAGCACCTGTGAATGCCTGACTGAGACCTTGAGAACACCTCAATGACAACCTAACGTCTATTATTGACTACGTCACGAATTTTCCATGGTGTATATTTGTAAACTGTTTGTTGCCATTTTTTTACATGAAAAGTTAGTACTAACGGCAGTAAATGTATCGTCAAATTCTTACCTGATAAAATTGTTTTTCAACTAGTTAAAAATCAAAAAAACCTGGACGATTTGATATATTGATCACGGCATTAAATGCTTGCTATGGGCTATGTATGAGTCACGAGTGTTTGTTCACATCGAACAGAATAAGAAAATAGAAAGTATAATGCAGCAATTTAACCATAAAAATTGAACAGAAACACTTACATTTTGTAAAAAAGTGGACATTATTTTTACTTTTACTATTTACGGTGACGTAATCACTTTAAAATGCACTTGAAAGCAATTAGAAAAGTATTAGTCGACTACGGCCGTGTCAACAGAAGACAGCGCCACTTGGGGAATCACTCATGACTCAGCAAAGGCCTGCTTCGCATGAGACATCTATGCACTCTCGTTGCCGCCGCTGTGAAGTGTGCATATGTTAATGACAAAGAATGACAAAGCGGATGAGAAAGACAGCGCTTAAAGATTAGTGTTACGTCGGCTCAGTGTCACGCGCCAGGAGGAGACGATGACGTCAGTGGCGTCGTCGCTGTCGCCAACTGATACTTTCGGCACACAACAGCCGCATGCAGATATTACACAAGGTCTGAATGCAGCGCATATAGGCGGCTACCTCCAACGGCTCTCACTGCTGGCCATCAAACTCCCCAGCAAGGCATGCTCTCTCATTCACACCCATGGGTACTAGTTATCGTTCCTCCACCCATCCCCGAATCTTCAGCCATATGTGAGCGATGTACATTCGCGCGCGCACACAGCGTCTGTGTAACCTAGCTGTAGGAGCATAAACGCACGGGCAGCTGCGCATCATCAGGCCCCTACATGCCCCAAGTGAAGCCATCCCCCTGGCAGCGCGCGCTAGCTTGTAAACACTGTAAATTGAAGCCTTCCACTGTTGCAACACGCCACTCTAGCCGCTGCTGGCGATTCGCGTTATTGCAGGGGTTGTATTGCACGCGCAAACAAGACTGCAATATTGTTTTCTCTGGAACTTAATTGCGACTGAAATCCCTACAAAAACGTACTGTACAGTCCGGTCATCACACATGCACCGACGGACCATCACCTTTACCCAACTCACCCTTCTACTCCGCCGCCGCCGCCTCCTCCTCCTCCTCCTCCGCCTCCTCCCCTCCTCCGCCTCCTTCCCTCCTCCGCCGCCTTCTCCCCTCCTCCGCCTCCTACCCTCCTCCTCCTCCTCCTCCGTCTCCCCCTCTACGCTCCTCCTCCGGCCGGCCTGCTCCGCCGCCTCCGGCCTCCCACCTTCCGCCGCTCCTCCGCCTCCTCGCTCCTCCTCCATCGTCTCCCCCATCCTCCGCTCTCCTCGCGCCCCTCCCTCCTCCGCGCTCCTCCCCTCCTCCTCCTGCCTCCTGGCCGTCTCCCCCTCCTCGCCTCTCCTCCGCCGCGCACTCCTCCCTCCTCCGCGCCGTCTCTTCTCTCCGCAGCTGCCTCCGCCTCCTCCGCCGCCTCCTCCCCTCATACCGCCGCTCCTCCCTCTTCCTCGCATCCTCTCCGCCGCCTCCTCCGGCCTCCCCGCGCCTCCTCCCTCCTCAGCGCTCCCTGCCTTCCGCCGCTCTCTCATCACGCCCCGCCTCCTCCCTCTTCTCCGCCTCCTCCTATCTCGCGCCTACATTAGCGCTTTTCCTCCTTCTTCACTCATCTCCCTTCCACCTGCCTCTACTTTCTTAGCTTCTAAGCAACCTTCCACGGCTTGCTTTTACATGATATTGTCAATGCAGTTCCCATTTTCATTCTTTCCCGTCCACCTCCTCATCCTCATTGCTCCTCTCCCTCATCATTCGCCTCGTCCTCCTCTGCCCACCTCCGAGTCTTCTCTCTTTTCTTTTCTCCATGATCACCATCCTCGCCACCATAAATTCCGATAGTCTATCCCTCCTTCTCATCCTTCCTGCCCCTCCTCCCCGGCTCTTTGTCTACTCTGTCCTCCTCCCCTCATCCTCCTACATGAATCTCATCATTCTCCTTCTCCTCCTCCCCATGCATCCTCCTCATAATCCGCCCTCCTTTTCCTCTTCTCCTTCTTCTTCCAATGGCATCTCCCTCCATCTCCTTCTTCCTCTTTCCTCATCCATTCTCTTTTCCTTATCGCTTCTGCCACGCAAAACTAATCACTACTCGTAATTACCTGCAGATTCTGACTAGTCTCCTTGACGTTGACTGGCGCAGAAAAGATCGCGGAACATGCCGCCGGCTCGACGACCATCAGCTTAACCCTCAGGAATCCTTGGCGCCGCATGTTTAAGTCTGTTGTTGCTCAGGGACGCCAGTATAATGGAACTCCTTCTCTCGCAGGTTGAGCTGCTATCTCTCTCTGCGCTTTCTTCTTTTCTCTCTCTCACTCTCTCTCTTTCTCTCCTCTTTCTATTTCTCTTCCTCTTCTTCTGTTGTGTCTCTGTTCTCGTCCTTTTCTGCGGAGCTCCTATTGGTAGTCACTGTACGCGTCGCCGATTTCCAAAAAAGATGTGTACCCGTCGTAAAAAAAAACGCCAGCGTGCTGACGTGTGCTCCGCTCCGCTGTAGTCTAACGCGACAGAGGGCTTAGCTCACCATGCGCGCGGCCAGCGCAGCGTGTGTGGAGGCAGTAGAGAACAAACAGGCGCAGTAGGTTTTCCCGTACCGACGAACGCGATGAGCGTGCAGCTACGCAAGCAATCGGCATCTTACGTAGACGTGTGTAAGAGTTGACTGCTCTTTTCTCTCTC
The DNA here is from genome assembly GCF_000485595.1 of Priapulus caudatus. NCBI lineage: Eukaryota > Metazoa > Priapulida > Priapulimorpha > Priapulimorphida > Priapulidae > Priapulus > Priapulus caudatus. The sequence goes on from NW_014578353.1 coordinate 20,748, forward strand.
TCTCTCATCTCTCTCTCTCTCATCTCATCCTCTCTCTCTCTCTTTCTCTCTCATCTCTCTCTCTCTCTCTGCTCTGTATGTATGTTCTGTCTGTCATGTCGCTCTCTCTCTCTCTCTCTGTTTCTCAACAGCGAGCGGGGAAACAGACTCCTGCGTGGGAACCAGCGCTGGCGAGGAGTATCGGCTTCACTGCCTGTACCGACCTTCTGTTGTCCGCGGGGCTAGATCGTCTGCATGTGTAATGCTAGCAGAGGCGTCGGCGCACGACGCTGGCGTGTGTGCCGTCGCTCGACCACGTCTGCTGCTGGCTCTAATGATGGCTGGCTGCTGCTGATGAATGAATGCGGCTGGCTGATCGCTCATGATGACTGCTCGTTGCTGCTGCTGCTGCTCTGATGATGCTACTGCTGCTGATGGCTGCTTATGAATGCTGTGCTGCTGGTGATGCTGCTCTTTGATGGTGCTGTTGCTGCTGCTGATGCGCTATGATGATGGCTGTTGCTCGCTTTTTGGCTGCTGCTGCGCTGATGATGATGATGATGCAGACGCGCACGGTGCTGCTCCCATGTAAGCAACCGATCACGCCCTCCACAACGAAGAATAACGAGAGAGAGAGAGTCCGTCGGTGAGAGGCGTGGTAATATACGACGTGTATGACGTATGATTAGCATGTATTACCGATGTAACAGTATAGTGACAGCGTGGTGTGGGTGAAGCGATGTCACGCACTAGACTAACACAGTGTGTGCAGCAGAGGTTGCAGCGCGTGTGTTACCGTGCTCGGTAACTCGACGCTCGTGGCTAAGTGACCGCTCGCTCTCTCCTCGTCTCTCATCTCTCTCGCTCTCTTCGTCTAGCTCTCTCATCTCTCTCTCAGTGATGAAGTCTCTCTCTCTCTTCTCTCTCTTCGTCTCTCTCTCTCTGCTTCTATCTCTCTTTCTTATCTCATCTCTCTCTCTTCGCTCTCGCTCTCGTCCTCCGCTCTCTCTCCCCTCTCTCTCTCTCTCTCTCTCTCTTCTCTCCCTCCTCTCTCTGCTCTCATCTCTCTTCAATTCTCTCGTCGTCTCTACTCTCTCTTCTCTCTCACGCGCGACCGAAGTGGTCTTCTCTGGTCGCCGAGGGCGATGCTGCGGTCCTTCTTAATGACGATCAGATTCTCAACTATCGTCAAGTCGAAGCCCTGCAGATAAGAAGGAGAGCAATCAATGGCGACAGCGCGCGTGCCGGATAATTATTACCTTGCGCATTTCTGGGGACTAGGCCGGCGGCGGCGGGGCCAGCCACC
>NW_014578353.1:22057-23296 GCF_000485595.1 Priapulus caudatus
GCTTTCCTCCCTCTATCCGCTTCCTCCTCCCCTCTTCCTCCGCCTCTTTCCTCCGGCCGCCGCCGCCTCCTCCTCCTCCTCCGCCGCCTCCTCCCCTCCTCCGCCGCCTCCTCCCCTCTTCCTCCGCCTCCTCCTCCTCCGCCTCATCAGCGTTCTCCTTCTTCCACTCATTCCCTGTCCACCTGCTCTACTTTCTTACTTCTACAACCTTCCACGCTTGCTTTTACATGATATTGTCAATGCATTCCCATTTTCTTCTCCCTCCACCTCCTCATCCTCATCCTCCTCTCCCTCATCATTCGTCCCTCCTCCTCTGCCACCTCCGAGTCTTCTCCTCTTCTTCTTTTTCCCTGATCCACATCCTCGCCACCATAATATTCAGAATGTCTATCCCTCCTTCTCATCCTTCCTGCCCCTCCTCCCCCTCCTATTCTTTGTCCTCCTCCCCCTCATCCTCCTACATAATCCTCATCATTCTCCTTCTCCTCCTCCCCATGCATCCTCCTCCTAATCCCCCTCCTTTTCCTCTTCCTCCTTCTCTCCCAATGCATCTCCCTCCACATCCTCCTTCTCCTCTTTCCTCTCCATTCTCTTTTCCTTATCGCTTCTCCACGAAAACAATCACTACTCGTACTTACCTGAGATTTCGATCGTCTCCTTGACGTTGACTGCGCAGAAAGGATCGCGGAACATGCCCGCCGGCTCGACGACCATCAGCTTAACCCTCAGGAATCCTTGCGGCATCTTTAGAGTCTGTTGTTGCTCACACCGCCAGATAATGGAACTCCTCTCTCTCGCACGTTCGCTCTATCTCTCTCTCGCTTTCTTCCTTTTTCTCTCTCTCACTCTCTCTCTTTCTCTCTTTCTCTTTCTCTTCCTCTTCCCTTCTGTTGTGTCTCTGTCTCTCTCCTTTTCTCGCGCTCTCTATTGGTAGTCACTGTACGCGTCGCCGATTCCAAAAAACGATGTGTACGCTCGTAAAAACGCCCAGCGTGCTGACGTGGCTCCCGCCTCCGCTGTCGGTCTACGCACAGAGGGCTTCTCACCAGCGCGGCAGCGCAGCGTGTGTGGAGGCAGTGGAGAACACAACGAGGCGGCAGTAGGTTTCGCCGTACCGACGAACCGATGGCGCGTCAGCTATGCAGCAATCGGTATCTACGTAGACGTGTGTAAGAGTTCCTCTCTCTCTCTCTCTCTCTCTCTCTCTCTCTCTCTCTCTCTCTCTCTCTCTCTCTCTCT
>NW_014578353.1:25742-29280 GCF_000485595.1 Priapulus caudatus
GCTACATAATAGATACTATAATATAGCTACTATACGCTATATAATAGATACTATAATATAGCTACTATACGCTAGCTGCTACCTTCCTAGCACTGCTACTCTTCCCGCACTGACCTGCTAATCTATAGCTACTATACGCTATATAATAGATACTATAATATAGCTACTATACGCTATATAATAGATACTATAATATAGCTACTATACGCTATATAATAGATACTATAATATAGCTACTATACGCTATATAATAAATACTATAATATAGCTACTATACGCTATATTATAGATACTATAATATAGCTACTATATGCTATATAAATATATACTATAATATAGCTACTATACGCTATATAATATATACTATAATATAGCTACTATACGCTAGCTGCTACCTTCCTAGAACTGCTACTCTTCCCGCACTGCCCTGCTAATCTATATAGCTACTATACGCTGCTACCTTCTTAGAACTGCTACTCTTCCCGCACTTACCTGCTAATCTATATAGCTATAGTATACGCTATAGCTGCTACCCTCCTAGATCATATATAGCTCTAGAACTCTAGCCCTTCGCTCTGCCACAGGCGAGCGAAAGGCTATTGTTCTAGAGCTAGGGTCAGCATATACGTACAACACCAGCAGTTGTACCCGCGTATGTCTCTCTCTTCAGCACAGGCTGCGCGACAAATCACAGCGGTGCAGTGAAAGGCTACACACGCGTAGAACTGTAATATCGGAAGAGTCCAAGTACATAAAAAAAGACATTCTGCAGAGGCTGGGAGACACTCACCGACACTCTCACAGACTGGGAATAACAAGAAAAAAATCAGGAGCGACCGTGAATATATAGCAGGGACTGTGTACAACACCGGGGTGCTACCATGTGTTTCTGGTAGAGCGTTGAGCCATCAGAAGGCTAGCAGGGCGGGACGAGGCCCGCACTCATGTCCATCTGTATGTCGCCTCGGGGCCACGAGCCACATATGTGTGTATAAACACACCCGAGCGCGGCTGTCCAGCTAGAGTAGTACACGGAAGATCACGCGCATAGCGACACGAAGGCGGGCCCTGTGTCTTTACATGCCGAAATGTATCCGTTACCGACTCGTCGTGAAAGAGGAAGAGGAAGAGAGAGAGGGGGGAGGAAGAGAGGGGGGAGGAAGAGAGAGAGAGAGGGAGAGGGAGATGAGGGAAAGAGAGAGAGAGAGAGAGAGGGGGGAGGAAGAGAGAGAGGGTGTAGGAAGAGAGAGGGGGCGAGAGAGAGAGAGAGCGAGAGAGAGAGGGTGAGGGAGAGAGCGAGAAAAAGAGGGGGAGGAAGAGAGAGAGAGAGAGATGGGGAAAGAGAGAGAGAGAATGGGGATGAAGAGAGAGAGAGGGGTAGGAAGAGAGCGAAAGAGGGGCTGAGAGAGAGAGAAAAAGAGCGAGAGAGAGGGTGAGGAAGAAAGAGGGGGAGGAAGAGAGGGGGAGAGAGCGAAAGCATTCCTTCTCCAGGATTCTCAGTGAAAGTGGGTTGTCATCTGAGCGGCTCATGGCAGTCTATACAGAGCTATAAGCAAGCCGATGCTGCGCGTCCTTCTCTAATGACGATCACGGATACTCAACTCTCGTCAACGTCGAAGCCCTGCAAGATAAGAAGGAGACAAATCAATGGCGAACAGCGCGCGTGCCGGATATTATTTACCTTCGCGGGCTATTTCTGGGGGAACTAGCGGCGGCGGCGGGCAGCCACCTTCCCCCCTCCCCCCGCCGCCACGCTCTACACAGGAAGCCATAGCGACGATAAGAGAAGGTTCGTGGTGCGAGCACGCTTTAGTAGCTTTAGTACCCTTCCCCCAGCTTTAGTACTATAAGCCCTTCGCTCCGCCAGAGGAGGAGCCAGCGGCGGAGCGAAGGGCTATATAGTACTATAGAGCTAGCCTTTCCCCTACTCGTTACCCCGCCATAAAGAATACTGACGTCAATAAACCGCGCGCGAGTTCGCGTTGATATTTTTCTTTCGCTGTTTAATATCTGGACCCGCGGCCGCAGCGGATGGTATACATTGACGGCGCTGTGCTGTGATGATTGCTGGAAACACGCAGCGTCGACACTCAACCCTTCCGCGCACTCCCCTGTAAACTCGGGGAAGGCTCCTCTTTCACGACGACCCAGCCTAGATTCCCGCGTCGGCATGAGGATGCCCCGCTGGCCGCGGGTCGAGATCAACGAGCGGTGTGTGTGTTAGAGGTTACCTCGTTCGCACCGCGGGATCACAGGCGCGCTCGCGCGGCGGCGGCGGCGGCAGGCGGAGGGGTGGGGATGGGGGGATGTGAGCGGTGGCAGCGCGTGGGAGCATCGTTGAGCTGGCTTCAGCTATCGCTACGTTAGGCCGATGTAATCAGCTGCCGACATTTACATGTGTGTGTGTGTGTCGTGTAAACAGAGACCGCGATCAGAGCAGAGTGCACACGCGCACCCACACGCACACATGCACGCACGTACGCACGCATACGCACACCCGCATGCACGCACGTACGCACGCATACGCACACCCATACGCACACCCGCATGCACGCACGCGCCCGCACACCCGCATGCACGCATGCGCAGGCACACTCCCACAAGCACACATGCACGCACGCACGCACACACGCACGCACGCACGCACGCACGCACGCATACGCACACGCGCGCACACGCACGTGCACACACACACCCACACGCACACATGCACGCACGCACACCCACACGCACACATGCACGCGCGCACACGCGCATACGTACGCACACACGCACACGTACACCTACGCAGGCATGCATGCACGTCCGCTAGCACGCACCCACGCACATAGACACGCACGGGCACAGGCGCGAACGCACGCACGCGGACACTTATAAACGCATACAACAACAACAACAGCATGACCCGTAGCGAACGCGCTCAGCTCTCGGCCACCCTACCGAGAGTCTGATGGAGTTAGGATCTGCCGCCTGCTGTTACCTGCTCATTTGCTCAGGTACACAGTATAGCGTGTGTAGTGTGTGTGCACACACGTGTTTCATTACGTCGTGCCTAATTACCCCTATAAACCCACGTTCTGTGTACTCTACACGGCCACCTGGATCACCCAACCCATCATCTGTCACTCACCACCACGCGTTACGACTCTATACGTACGTCCCCTATATACCCCTGACTAATAAAAAGGCAGGCTCCTCTAACTTTACAGTTAACGTCAACGAAATTGAAATGGCGAGAGAGGTCGGGCAGTTTCATTTGCAGCGTGGTGGTAGCTAGAGATGCCCTAATCGCCCGGTTGCAGGGCTACACTGGGAAGATGCGTTATTACGGACTAAAGAAACCGTTGGGATTACTCCTTCGGCGCCTTTAAATCAGTTAGTAAGCAGAATAGAAATGGTTTTGCCTACACCGTCTCAGCAGAGCGGCTCTACACTGCTAGAGAGAGAAAGAGAGAGAAATAGAGAGAGAGAGAGAGGGGGGGAGAGAGGGGGAGAGCGAAAGAGAGAGAGAGAGAGACAGAGAGAGACAGAGAGAGAC
>NW_014578353.1:33637-37642 GCF_000485595.1 Priapulus caudatus
CAGTACGAGATGAAGGAGGGGGGCGAAGAGACTAGGATGAGGACAGAGATGAGAGAGAAGAGAGTGATGAGAGAGGATGAGATGGTCGGAGAGAGGTAGAAGGAGAAGGCGAAGATGAGAGAGATTACGAGCGAGAGACTGAGAGGAGAGGAGAGAGAGGATTATATACATAAATATAAAGACGCACCACACGCGGTGTGTGCGATAATTACTGTTATTACAGCAGCACAGGACGTACCACACATCCGACTGGACAATTTCTCGTCAACAATTCTCTTGCGATCGTTGTTACGTACTCTACTCGTAATATAACGCAATATGTCAATCAAGCGCTGTGTGGATTTCAACATATAATTCAATAGAATAACAGTTCGTTATAACATCACCTGCATGACGTATCTGGCTTAACAACAACAACAACAACAACAACAACAACAACAACAACAACAACAATAACAACAACAACGACGACGACGACGACGACGACGACGACGACGACGACGATGATGATGATGATAATAATAATAACAATAATAATAATAACAATAATAGTTACGTTCCTTAATTCTCGTTACGTTACGTTACCTGCTATTAAAGCCCGGCGCACACGTGAGTAAAGTTTACTCAAGTAAAATGACTCATGAGTCAAAATACTCACGCGTAATAATTTTCAGCGTTCGCCGCACACGTGAGCAAAAAAACCGAAAATATTAAGTTTAAATTACTCAAGGAATAAGTGGTAATGCAGATCACGTGCCTGTGCGCAGCCAATACCTGGGCGCACAATAATTTAAACGCATGCGCTGTGAGTACCAGTGTTGAGTAAATTTACTCAGCGCGCGCGCCCACGTTGAGTAAAATGACGCATGAGTCAAAAATTATCAAACACGTTTGATATGAAGTAAAATGACACATGCGTCAAATTACTCAACGAAAATCCGCCGCACACGTGAGTAAAATGACTCATGCGTCAAATTACTCAACGAAAATCCGCCGCACACGTGAGTAAAATGACTCATATACGTCATTTTACTTGAGTAAAATTACTCACGTGTGCGCCGGGCTTAAAGGTCAGGAAATGTCAATAGGTGCTACTGCATGCAGATCGGGTCTCATATATCCAGATAATAGCTTATATAGCGACATTACAAGTATAATATCACAGGCGCGTTTTTATGAAATAATAAAGCTCTGCATTATACGCACCTCTACGAAGACATGTACATACAGACGTTACGACGTACATGCCCACCGCGGCATGCATTATGTTTAGCTCATTTCCACACGGAGTTTATACGAGGCATGGACTCATGATGTTTACCTATGATAAGTTGTTGTTTGTACTGATCTACTTCACATCTAGTCTATATGCTTACAGCTTAGTTACCAAGATCTGTTCGGGTGACACATTATATATATCCTGCCTGCTGTGACAACCAGCGCCCGTTGAGTCACTACAACAACTACTCCTGCTGGTACTTTGCTTCTTGGTGTTATGGTCCGACGTTGGGCCAGTCCACTTGCAATAGCCCCTGGTGATATTCGGCGATATTTTTAATGCTCCGTGGAAGAACTTGATGCGGTGCTAAGAATAAACACACAACCTCGCACACTGTAACATGCGGGACAAGTAATATCTCACGCGTTAGTACCACTGACCGCCTGCAAGTTCCGTCTCCCCAATGTAGACGGTGACCGCCATCGCTTACCTTTCAGTAGCACAGGTGAAATACCATGCGAAAGATTGCACACTGCAGAGTCGTGTCCGTCTATTGCCGGATCTGCTAACTTGTGAGGGGTGTGCCTGAGGGGCGAGGTGCTTCCTGGAAAATAACGATAAAAATGCACGTAGAAATAAAATAAATTTATAACTTAAAGATATGTGTATACGATACTCGCAAACAAAATCTCAGTCATAAATAAATAGCATTAGCTATTTTGATTAGAACAGAGTAGTTTAAAAATATTACCGGCAGGTGGCGGCATTCTAAAAAAATCAAAACAACTTTCGGAAGCAAATGTTTTAATATTATTTTTCCTGCCAATTACCTGCGATAATTCCTGCGATAATGTACAAACATGAATATCAGGGAGGAAGCCACGTCGAGGTATTCAGTGCGCAGGGAAAAGACCCTGTCTTGAAATGGAAGCTGACAGGCGGGGCTGGCATCAGAAAGGTATTTGTTTACGGTTTATCGTTATTTACCATTATTCATTAAACATGATTTATCATTTAGTAACCTACCTAAGTTTGTTCTGAGAATTTCGGTCTATTTATTGATTGTGTCTGTACTACTACTAGTAGTAATTTTATATTTTTGGTTTACTATTTTATAGATCTATGACAGGGACACGAAAGGGTATGTGTATTCGCTGGAAGGAACTAGTACAACAACAAGGATGCAATGTCCCAAGGATGCGAAACAGACATGTATGCTGTTCCAAACATTTCGCGTAATATGTGGCTCTTACATGATTTAGTTAGTGACTTAAGTAATATTAAGCATGATAAATATTAGTGCTACCCACCTGAGGGCCTAGGACTCCACAATATTTTGACCCCATAGTTTTTTACATTCATCACCTATTTCACAAATATATTATTCATTATGGTTTAATCCACTTTTTTGTGTATCTAGTGATGCTGATGCAAAGGTATCTGGTGATGCAGATGTTCATACCACTGGGACAGGACTTCTCTGTGGAGATTGGGTAAGAACAGAAACAACTACATATTTCTTAAAGTACCAATGTCTCAATTCTCTTCTCTGGCTTCTGGTTAGAATGTATTACAGATTCTTAGTTGTGTGGTCATCTTATGACAATGGGGACGTCCAGGTCGTAGTCAAACAGCTTCACGTATTTGCTGATGTATGTTAACCTGTGAGTTTTCCTCTGCAGAACATGTGACTTATCGAACGTCAAGCGAAGAATTCTCCTCTCCACAACTCTGAGAGACATCCAGTCTACTCCTCTACATGCTAGACTCCCACTAACCATCGTGCGCAGAGCTGTGGTAGGCAAGGTTTAACAGGTGTTGGTGTTAGTCCTCGATCATTAACAGTCACTCTCGTGTTATGTCAGCAATTTTCAAAATCACACTGAAAAGCATTACTATAAGAACAGTCATAGTATTGCATGAGTTGTTGTTGAATGAATGAATCTGGGTTTTATGAGACCTTAATTAGCGATTGTCGTCGATTTTAGTGGATAAATCTTGCCATCGATATGAATTCGGTTGTTGGCGACGTATTGAAGCGACAGTCATGCAAGCACATTGAAAACCTGACCGTCTGTGCAAACTGCAAGCTGAGAAGGATCTACACAATGAAGTCGCAGCCCCTCGACACAACTCTTGCTAACAGTGAGTAGCCACGTCTATATACGGGTCATCTACCCCGGAAGTCCGCGGCACCGCAGAGTTGTTTCATTGCCACTCTTGTAGAATGTAGATTTATATAGACTATATGTGGATTTTCGTAGTTTTATAGGCGAAGTTGATAGCCTCTTGCCATCCATCCTCATTTATTGAGGCTTGGGACTTCTCGGAGTGTTCGAAAATTCTTACGGGGACATGTACTACCATTAAACATCTCAGCATTCCTTTCCCATATGCTCTAACCATTTAGTCGGAGGCTAATGTATGCGAACAGTTATATATTCTCTCTGTTTATATTCATCAGGTGTCACGAGTACGTACGGTATTAATGAAGGAGAGGTAGACACCATACACAAGAACTACAATCTACCTGCAGACATACCTCAGTGTACACAGGTAAAATGCTGCTCTAGAATATTTACGTCCTGAATTCCTAGTCATACAAGTATCTCGATTTAACATGTGCAGAGACAGAGAGAGTTAGAGAGAGAGAGAGAGAGAGAGAGAGAGAGAGAGAGAGAGAGAGAGAGAGAGAGAGAGAGAGAGAGAGAGAGAGAGAGAGAGAGAGAGAGAGAGAGAGAGAGAGAGAGAGAGAGAGAGAGAGAGAGAGAGAGAGAGAGAGAGAG
>NW_014578353.1:37652-40068 GCF_000485595.1 Priapulus caudatus
AGAGAGAGAGAGAGAGAGAGAGAGAGAGAGAGAGAGAGAGAGAGAGAGAGAGAGAGAGAGAGAGAGAGAGAGAGAGAGAGATAGCACCCTCATATGCTAAATCGTTAAGCTAACTCATTAAACTTACTACTAATAAAGCTCATTATCATCGTCCATCTAGGTGCTTACAATAGAGAGACTGCGAAGTGTGGAACTGTCATTATCGAATTCCGGCACACCGAGAAGTGACAGGAAAGCACCCTCTATCTCATCCGAAGAATCTGGTAAGAGATTTCTAATGCAAACATCATTGTCTGTATGGAATTTTTTACATTTACCGATCACACAGTTGCTACTGTTAGATCGTAAGGCATTTATTTTGGAGTCGGCATCAGCATGACATAAAATTTGTATGGTGATATCGTCACTTGCATCAGATTTCAGTAGTAATCGTGGACTGCTACCCAGGAGAAACAGTAAGGAAGAGAAATCTCCTCACATTGCATTCGGCTCTAAGTTCACTGCTCCTGAGGTCATACCACCGAAAAGGAAAGCGCTGTCGGCGCCCGTGAGAAATGTGAGCAGCTAGGGGCAATCCTCACAGCAGGTTCAGCATGCACTGAGCAGTGCTCTGTCCTCAAATAAGTTAGCACTCTATGTTAAGTGTACATCTATGTTCTTGCTAAACGGACGGTCATCGTAATGTACATTTTAATTCCGTCGCCCGACAGTAGTCGATTTCATGTGATGGACGTAAATTGTGCGTTGCCGTCTGTCGTGGACAATACGCAATATAGGTGTGAGCTGAGACTTCCTCTCTAAGCGTGCCTTAATTCTCGTTAACCTGGTGTTACAGGTGTCGCAGCGAGGAGGCTCCGCCGGCAGGACGAGACTCGCACCTCTCCGAGCTTTTCCTAATCCACCGAGTTCCTCTAACGGCGCAACAGGTGAGGTTTGCTGGGGGAGAAACAAAAACTAAACGGATTCTTAGCATTTAATTTGATGTCGCAGGGCGACTTAAAATTCACTCTTGCGTTCCCAGGGTATTTATTCTCAGCAGATGAATTCCAAAAAATACTACCATCGCACAAATACTATAGTAGATACGATGCAGGGAATGAGAAACCCCTACAACCGGCGCTATCTGTGCATCTCTTCCGTAAATCTAAAATGCTAGTTCCATCGACATAATGCCAATTGTTTACAGCCGTGCCAAAGCCACCCACTGAGAGGCAGCAACATCCAACTTCTGCTGAGATCCGTAAACGACGCTTCCGTGTTGGCAGCGCTGGTAGCGGTAGCGGTAGCGGTATCGGTGGCGCCGGTCACAACCTTCCTGCAGTGCCAGGTGAGTTTCACACTAATGCAGAAAACTGGCCAAACTATCGGCGCAATGACCAGTACAGACTGTCAATTCAAAACAACAGCAAAATGAAACCTGCACAAATATGTGTCTATAGTTTCCAGGTGTCATTGTGTGTATACACAAGCCAGGTAACCATGTGCTGCATTTGACATACAGGCGTACCAAAGGCACAGAGTGAGGGAAACATTGCCAAAGAAAAGAAGAGGACGTCTAAGCCAAGACTAACAGAGCAACACTTACCTAGTATGTAACATGCTATGTTTTCTCATCATGGTTTTAAATAACATTGAAACATCCTTCCGACTAATCAATAAGCACTTGTTTTTAATTGCATTCTTCGTCTTGTATATTGTCTTTCTCGTTGCCTAGGTAACGTAATGACAAACAGTAAAGGCGAGCAAGCAGCGTCAGCAGCCAATGAAGCGGACGAGTCTCTCTGTGATGTCATCAACATTCTAGCCAATCATGCCGCATCGCTGCGGCTGCCAAGCAGTGACGATCCCGAACAACTGGAATACCATGACTCTGAGGATGAAGCAGCTGTTGGAAGGTTTGTTGTTTGTTGTTTATTGTTTGTTGTTTGTTGTCGGGTTGTTGGTCTGTCATCATGGAACATGGTAGTTGTAGAGCGAACACTGTAACTTGCCTCTTGTTGAGAATGTGGATGCATGCAGTAAACTTACCTCTCACCAGTGGAACAATGTTAGTAGACGAAAGACAGAGATAGCAAATATATAAAATATCTATATAGAGAGAGAGAGAGAGAGCGAGAGAGAGAGAGAGAGTGAGATAGAGAGAGAGAGAGAGCGCGAGAGAGAGTGAGTGAGAGAGGGAGAGAGCGAGAGAGGGAGAGAGAGCGAGAGAGGGAGAGAGAGAGCCAAGACAATCAGCGCTGACGTCACATGGCGCCAAACACATCGAAAACGACGAGTGGCGAGAAATGGAAAAGTCGTTGATCAGCAAACCAGCAGAAGCCGCTAGTATGACGTCGGCATCCCGACGTTTCACCGCAGCACACGCACACGCACACACACACACACACACACACACACACACACACACACACACACA
>NW_014578353.1:40078-44267 GCF_000485595.1 Priapulus caudatus
TTTTTGGTGTATTTGCGCGTTTCGAAGTCCAAGCAAAGCGAGGCGGGTGCATGCCCCCTGGAATTTTTTTTTAAATGGTGCAATTTGGTGCATTATAAGCACTGTTCTATGGAAGAACATTGATTTTCGTCAGCGAGGTGGGGTTTTGGACAAATTTCTGTGTGGCGGCTGATAATTTGAGCGGCGTCAATGCAGGGGAAACACTGCAATAATATATTATGTATGCGTCACTTGACATATCAATAACGTCAGGCATAAAATTACTGTTATCTTTCGGCATGGTGGAGTTGTGGTGGAATCTGTATTTAATTTTTCTCGGTGAAGAGAGCTTCACCAAGAACCAAGCCACAGCTAGAGTCTGACTTTTCGCTCGACGGAGACAGTGAAGATGAGGGGAACATCGCGGGAAGACAGGTGGATACTGCCCGACGCCACACAGGTACTCTCTCCCAACCTCTGGCTCTGACTCTCAGCATGTGAAGTATTCTTTTCCGATTTATGAAGGCGTTCTTCTACGGTTTTTACCAATTCATGTGTGATGAAATAGATTGGTTTGCTTATATAAGTAAATTTCGCTACTATCTTTATGAGTCTGAACGTATTAAGTGCACCGACGCGCTAGCTGGGTACGTGTATTGAGTGTGCTTTGGCTCGGTGGTCCGTACTGCAGGCAGCGCGCACAGAGTGAGTCCTCGCGTGCCGTCTCATCCAGCAAACCGCGCGAGCGATCGTGCGATAGGAGCCGACCTGCAGGCAGCAGCAGCAGCAGCAGCAAGAGTAGACCGGAATCACAACCTGCGTCGTCGCGGCGACGTCGTCAGCGCGCCGAGTCGACGTCCGCTCACGGCTGACAGCCCTGACCTAGAGCGACGAGACGCTGGCAGCGGCGCTTCGCAGACGGACGATCGCCGCAAAGGTGCCGCCGATGCGTTAGGGGGTGACGGCGCCGGCGAAGCTGCGCGTGGGGGCGCCACAAGCTCAAGCTGTGGCTTATCGTCAGAGCGTGCGTCTGCTGCCGTACCGAAGCGAAGCAGCGTCAGTAGGCTGGCCCTGCATGAGCTCTCCAACCACGATGTAAAGATGTCCATGGTAGGTCGATCGAACAATCAATGCTTGTTACAATTAAATCACAAAAAATAAAACAATTAGGCAATAGGACGTTGGCAGCAAAGGCCTTGCATCTCTTCTGATAAACCTTCATGGCATAATTACTTCACGCACTGTGTATAGAACGTGTGGTTCCAGGACGAGCTATGTATTGCAGGAGCAGGGGTAGAAATTAACTTTTGAACGAGGGAGTCCCTGCCCTCAAAAAGAGGGAGTCCACAGCAAAATGAGGGAGTTCGTAGTCTGAAGTTCAAAATTACAGATTTGTTGAAAAATACGGTAATTCCATGAGGCTGTGCTCTGGAACGAACTAGTTAGTATAGCAGAATTTTCAGGGAGTCACAGACTCCTGCATATGTCAAATCAGGGAGTTCGGCAGAAAATCAGGGAGTATTTGACATAAGTAATTTCGCACCTTGCAGGAGAGAGTAGGAAGAGGCGGTCGACAGGAGCGGCGGGCCGGGAGAACGGAAGATGAGAAGCCATACGATCACAGCAAGTATGAGATGGACGACCTGACAGCATCCTACGAAGCTCACATGCTGAAGCTGCTGCAGACTGAACAGCTGGAAGAGCAGGTAGGCAGGAACAGGTGGGAGTGATAGTTAAGCAAGTAGGTAAGTTAGATCACGAGGTAGGAGGGTACAGGTGTGATTAACAGGTAGGCAGGTTAGATTCCCAGGTAGGAGGGTACAGGTATGAGTAACAAGTACAGGGATGAGAATCTTCTGCGGATTCGCAGAAATCCGCGGATTTCACAGTCCCAGGGTCGATTTTGTGAAACGTCTAAATCCGTTGAGAGAAAATTTCAGGGGGGGTTAGAATGTACAAATTTTCATTTTACAGTCCAACAGTACCTTCATTTAATAACATTGTAATATTATATAGTTCGCTTTACAATATAGACACGGCTTAGTTCACTGTTTGAGATTGTCAGACGTTGGCCAGTGTGTGCGTTTATTTGACGCTGCAAGTGTGTGTGTATGTGTGCCGCGCGTGCTACGCAGGCGTACCGGTATATAGTACGCGATCGATCGATCGTGTACATCAAAAGCCGCCGCGTCACGCGTGACCTTGAGGCTCGTTTTATGAAGTAGCTGGCCCAGGCTCTGCGACTGTTTCACGTGGTAGGAAACGTAGGTACGAACTGTTTCACTTCTCGCTAACGAAGTTCTGTTTATAATACATATATACATAACCATAAAAGGTGGTGTCGCGAGCTTGAACCTTTGAAAACGATAAAAAAATTAATGTTGAGCGATCGCGCCCTAGCTCCTAGGGTGTTAAGAATAATATTATATCGTGCGCTTTGGGGACAAGTGTGGAAGTGTACATTACAATAATTTTGTTTGCAGAATGTAAGTAAATTTTTGTATTGATTATTAATTCTGGTGTTATGATAATGACAGTGCAAGATATATACTCCCTGCAGTGTACTGTAATATGCTCTGTAACAATTCTGTTCTGTATGTGTCTCCTAATGCAATTTTAAGCCTTGTAAGTTGTGAAAATTCAAAAACTTCCTGAATCCCCTGACCAGGCTTCGCCCTGGACCTGACCGCCCCCCCCGCTACCCCTACCCCCTACCCCCCACCTAAATTAAAATACCTTTAGGATAGAAAAGTATATCACTAGCAATTATGCTTAACTGTGGATAAGGTTTAGAGCAGCTACTGCCCCTGGCCATAGCCAGGTCACTCGGGGAGGTACAATGCATGGAAAAGGTCAGATACTGGCACCAGCTGGCAGCAGGAGCCAACGGGGAAATTCAGGGCGGGGAGACGGGCAGAAACTGTCGCCAGTTGGCAGCGAGGAAGTAGAGAGCGTATAGAAATGACAATTCGACGCGTGTGACACAGCGTTTTCCGATTTCGCCAGCAGGAGGCTGAGACTCGGCGAGCCGAAGATTACGACGAGCACAGTGGCGCCACCCATACTCTGTTTGAGGATTCGATGGGCAGCTCTAGCGGTGCTGGCGACACGCTGAACGGCACGTGGCAGCCACCGGTAATATCAGCGTTTACACGGCATTCAGTGCTTATTAGGTTCCGTATCTCGGAAATCCGGTATTTGATCGAGATTCGGTATTTAAAATTACATCGAGCCAGCTGTTTACACGGAGGATGTGTGTGAATTCGAGGTTTAGTACAATGAAAAAGCGAACAATGCAAATGAAACAATCAGTGCATACAGTCATGTACACAACTCGAGCGTTTACATGAACAGGTAATTCCGCATTTAACAATTCGGAGCTTAGCTGGCGCGACAAATTATTCCGTGCTTATTAAGTGCGGTATTTGTTAATCCCGAATCTAATAAGCACCGAATATCTGTCCAAGTCTCGATTTATTTAACCGTGTAAACGCTAAATACGGAATCTAATCGACCGTGTAAACGCCGCTTATGACAGTGTACACGTACACACGCAGGCTCACCGCCTCGCTCACAGCCTCACTAGCCCACTGGCGCTGAGAGGGTCTATGTTCCCCGGGGTACTGCCAGAACGTACCCTGGTACTATCTAATATGCCGGACCGTACCTCGGCGTACGCGTCGCCTATCACTAACGAGTGTAGGGAGTCGGCTACGGCTGCTACTCGCAGTAACCTAACCCTAACCTAGACTATATCAGATAGTTACCAGGGTACGTTCGGCGGCCTCACGCGTAACCTGGGCGACATTAGACCTATATACCCTCACGTAGCCCACTGGCTTATCTCCCATTCCCAAGTACGAACAGAAAGCCGCCAATGTATATGTTGGGGGGCAACGAATGGTTAGCTGTCGATCATGCCTTGTTAAATATCACAGAAATTCTTTTATTGGAATTGTCTATGAAGCGATTAATACATATTAGGACATCGAGTGGTTATGATAGTGTACAAGAAGATTGGTGAATTCTGAACGCCTAGCCGCTATAAAGACACGTTACGCTGGATGTGCTGACGTAAATATATTATTAATGACTCTTTGGGGCTTTAGCCGCCGACTAAGTGGCAAGTCACTATCAGGATGAGATTAGTTACAGGCGCGTTGCCACCGCGGTACAGACAGCTGATTCATACAAATGCCTCGGTGAGACG
>NW_014578353.1:44803-48386 GCF_000485595.1 Priapulus caudatus
CCTATCTTGAGCACACTGTATTCTATCTATGAGCACATGCAAACATAATTAATAACACTGTTTCTATATAGATATATATATATATATATATATATATATATATGTAGATGATCTCCTAATGTGTGCATATCGATGTTAACCTGCGTGCGTTTCCGTTCCGTGGTTACAGCCGTTTCCGTGTCGACAATGCTGCAGCAGCAGGAGCAGGAGGAGATGCTCGACCTTCTGTACGACCCGACCTTGAACTGTTACTTTGACCCGAACACGTGCAAGTATTACGAGCTGGCGTGATGGCGGGATGACAGATACACATCCTTGTGTGTGCGTGTGTGCGTGCGTGCGTGCGTGCGTGCGTGCGTGCGTGCGTGTGTGCGTGCGTGCAAAGTTTACCTTTACAGATGGTGGCTGGTTCACAATGACCCAACCCAAACCTCACTACTCATGTACTCAACCACTAAAGTGTCAAACAAAATATTAAAAACGCGCATCTGTCTGCATGGGTAGCATTTTTGGCAGATTTCACCTGGTGGGCCGATTAGAGATTTCACGTGGTTAGATGGGTTTGGAAAAAAATACTATTCATGCGTAGTCTCATCAAGTAGCAAGTTCGTAGTGGTGTTGCTGGGAGTTATTATGTGTGAATATTCGCTGGATAGTGCGCGAACACACGGTGTGCCTATCCCAGGCTTGACGAAGAGGTAGTCATGGTTACGCATCCATGACTCTTCCATCTCCACTGCGTGTGACGTGTTGATTGACCCGCCGCGATGTTACAGCTCTACTTAAAGCGTCCGTGCTTTTATGAAACGCTGCGACGTCATCAGTAACGAGTAAAAAAGAAGCTGGTTAGTACGCATGCCAGCAGAGATGCGGCTGCTGTGTATAGCTAGCTGTGTATCCTGTGAGTGCGTGCATGTTGTCAGCATTAAATGCAGTAAGTGTACTCAGTGCTTGTGTCTTACATGTCTGCTGATAGGGCTGCTTCGTCTGTACTCGTTACTACATATTCGATTGCGTTTGTTATTACTATTGTTCATTATGATGGTCTATGTACTTGAATGTATAAGAACTTAAAAAATCTCAAACATCTGCGTGCATGCTCGTGTGTGTGCGCATGTATGTGTGTATGTGTGTGTGCGTAGGTGCGTGCGTGCGTGGGAGTGTGCGTGTGTATGCGTACATAGGTGCTTGTCTCGTATGAGTCGACCTACATTGTTAAGTTTATAACTATAAGAATTCTAGAGATGGGCGCTATATAGTTGTGATCATTATTTTATATTTTAACTACAAAATGTACAGAAGTTGTATAAAGTTTGTTATTTATGTGTTACATGAAAATATAAAATGTAATTAAACCTTCTATCTGCTGCTTTTATCCATTGGTGTTTGTCAAGTTATATTATACTAAGTAGGCATGCCTAATGATGTATTATTAGGCCTACCTACCTACCTATCTACCTACCTACCTACCTACCTACCTACCTACCTACCAGCCTACCTGCCTAGCTGCCTTTCATCACAAAATATAACTCCTCTGGTGAGATATTGCGCATGCGCTTACACAGTAACGTGGCCAGATTATGTACTGACTGGTATATGCAGCCGGGACCTTACATGCAAGGTCTGCTTCTTATTTCACCAGTGAGGTCTACTGATAGAATATTATCATAGAAATCTATGTTGGAATAATCCATCTTCATTTTAAATTCATAATTTTGGCAAAATAATTTCTTCTCGGGAGATATTGCGCATGCGCGAGCACCGTTTCAGACGTGCAGTACTGCCTAAATAAAAGCACGTAATATAGCTTGCTGAGGGAGAGAGGGGTGGGAGACTGAGTAAAGGTGGCAAGGAAGACAGCCGAGGGGCGGTGGAAGAAGAAGGAGGCTGAGCGTGCGACAAGGGAGGCAAGGGGAAAGGCGGGCGGGGATGAAGTTTTGCACCTTACAGGCTAGGGCGTGCCGCGCTCTCCTAATTATAAACACAGGTCTACTGCTAAGAACTTATTATAGAAATCGATGCTGAAATACCCCCTCACTATATTAAATGCATTTTCATCACAAAATATAACTGCTCTGGTGAGATATTGCGCATGCGCTAAAACAGTAACGTGGCCAGATTATGTACTGACTGGTATATGCAGCCGGTACCTTATGCTAGGGGCACACGAGCGTATTTTATCGCCCGATCGCGGCGATTAAAATCGCCAGCGAATTTAATCGCCCGATCACGAAGGGGCACTCGTAGCGAATTTGAGAGCGTACGCGTACGCCACTCGACGGAATCACATGATCACATGATGCATCACATGATATCAACAACACGTGCGATTGGTTTAGAAAAATCGATCGGGCGACAAAATACGCCGGACACGGGCACACGAGCGAATTTGCCAGTAAATAATCGCCGGCGTAAATAATCGCCCAAAATATCTAACATTTTGGATACGGACCCTAACCCTAACCCTAACCATATCAGATAGTTACCAGGGTACGTTCCGGCAGTACCCTGGGGGACATAGACCCTATGAGCCTCACTAGCCCACTGGCTTATCTCACCATTACCAAGTTACGAACAAAGGCAATGTAGATGTTGGGGGTCAACGAATGGTTTACTGTCGATCATGCTTGTAAAATATCCAGAAATTCATTTATTGAATTGTCCTATGAACGATTAATACATAATTAGGATCGAGTGGTTATGATAGTGTACAAGAAATTGGTGAATTCGAACCCTAGGCGCTATAAAGACACGTACGTGGATGTGCTGACGTATATTATTATTAATGACTCTTTGCTTTAGCCGCCACTAGATGGCAGTCACTATCAGGATGAGATGTTACAGCCTTCACCCGGTACAACACTGAATTCATCAAATCCTCGGTGAGACGTTTGCATGATTTCTCACTATATTCAAACATGATTTGTTAAGAACATTTATTGTGTACGAATTTATAAAGTATTTACTGCTACTACTATTTACTATTACTATTTAAATGGAGCTGAGAACGTTTCCATTGATGCAAATATTCGCATGAATATAAATTATAACCCTGCTGCACCATCTAGTGTTTAAAATGATCAGTTTTTGTTTCAACTCGTTGCCAGGCATTCACCTTTGTTGCGTTTTTAGTACGTACGTACTCTGTATGTTTTGACGACATTTCACGGTTTTCTCTATAAGCAAAATAATGATAACATATCGTAATAATAAGTAATTATAGTGATTCCTCTCTGCGGCAGCGAATGGGAAAGTGCATTTAGTCCATCAGTAGCTGCCGACCAGCAATGCGAACTCGACACAGATAAATCGCATCTCACCAGCCGCCACAAGCAGTCAGGTGCGTAGCCTATCTTGAGCACATTGTATTCTATCTATGAGCACATGCAAACATAATTAATAACACTGTTTCTATATAGATATATATATATATATGTGTGCATGCTGTAATGTATATAATAACAGTGTTTCCCCTGGCCAAAAAGGTCTGTGAGGTGGTAAATTATTTTTGGTGTATTTGCGCGTTTCGAAGTCCAAGCAAAGCGAGGCGGGTGCATGCCCCCTGGAATTTTTTTTTAAAATG
>NW_014578353.1:50849-54698 GCF_000485595.1 Priapulus caudatus
GATAAAATACGCTCGTGTACCCCTAGCATAACATTTTGGATACGGGCGATTCGTACGGGCGATTAAAATCGGCGTCGACGTGAACGGGCACACGGGCGAATTTTTCGAGCGATTTTAAAATTCGCGGCGATCGGGCGATAAAAATCGCTCGTGTGCCCCTACCTTTACATGCAAGGTCTGCTTCCTATTTCATACGTGAGGTCTACCGATGGGGGAGTTGCTAGAACACGGGCGTCGAAGGAGGGTCACGTGATGTGGCTGCACTTGTGTTAGGATTACGGTTAGGGTCAGGGTTAGGGTTAGGGTTAGGGAAATAAGGCCATGTCTAGCACGGAAGTATGATTGTGGAATCTTTCTGTGGAAGATTTGGACTTTGAAGCGTACAAAGTGACTAGTACTGCCACGTAACGGCACCCTCTTTCGACGCCCGTGTTCTAGTAACACCCTACTGATGGAATATGATTATTGAAATCTATGCTGGGATAACCCATCTTCATTTTAAATTCATAATTTTGGCAAAATATTTTTCTTCTCGGGAGATATTGCGCATGCGCGAGCACCGTTTCAGACGTGCAGTACTGCCTAAATAAAAGTACGTACTATAGCTTGCTGCAGGAGCGAGGGGTGGGAGTCTGGGTGAAGGTAGCAGGGAAGACAGCCGAGGGGCGGTGGAAGAAGAAGGAGGCTGAGCGTGCGACAAGGGAGATAAGGGGAAGGGCGGGCGGGGATGAAGTAGGAGGTTTGCACCCTACAGGGTAATAAACACAGGTCTACTGATAACAATTTATTACAGAAATCGATGCTGAGATACCCCCTGACCAATCACACACACACACCCACACACACACAGAGGGAGAGAGAGAAAGAGGGGGAGAGAGGGAGAGAGCTCCGTAGAAGACAAAGCTGTGGCTATAACCAGGTATATGGTTAGCATACACCTACGTATACGTACGTGACTGGAGTATAAATGAGTAGTAGTAAACAGACCATTTTATTAGCGATTGTCGCCATAATGCGTGTATTGCGTGCGACACGCGCACGCACGCACGCATGCACACACGTGCACAGGTGCACATTATATACGCGCGCTGACACGCACAGCATACATGCGCATACTTCCACGTACGAACACGCACGCACACCCACATCGGCACGAAGGCACGCGCGCACACCCACACAGGCACGCGCACACGCACGCACGCACAAGTAAAGCTGAACGCACGTACATACAGGGGCGCAGTGGCCACCCCGCCACCACCCCGTCTACAAACATGCCGAGGGCAGTATGCACAATTGCTGTTTTTGACACCGTTCTTTCCGTCATAAATCATACGGATCGACCGACCGGTATATACACCCACCAACCACCCCCAGCCCGCCCCGCGTGCACACACACACACCAAACACACACACACACACACTAGCCTTCTTCCCTCCCTGTCTGCCTTCCTGCATTTTTGTCTGCCTGCCTGCATGCCTGTCTGTCCGTTCGTCTGTCCGCCTGCCTGCCTACCTGCTAGCCTGTCTACCTGTCTGTCTGTCTGTCTGCTCGCTTGCCTGCCTGCCTGCTGCCCCGTCTGTCCGTCTGCCTGCCTACCCATCCGTCCGCCCAACCTGCAGAGCCGTGTGTAGTCAGTCAGCTGTAGCCGAGACAGACAGATATACATAGCGCGGCTGTGCGGCAGGCACGTCACATCGCTCTCTGCGTCTGCCGTTAACGTTATACTGTCGCCGACTCGCCCGTGAAATCGTCATCACTGCCGTCGCCGCTGTCGCCGCCGTCGCCGCTGTTGCTGACCGCGCGTACGTAACAAGGGTAAGCTCTCATACACCTGTGCAGTGTGCAGCGGTACGTCAGTATATAGATGTGTGACGACATAGCCAGCTAGCGATGCATTAGCTCTAGAACTATAGTATATAGTATCATATGTATATAGCACTTCGCTCTGTCACAGGCCTGTGGCAGAGCGAAGGGTTATAGTTCAAGAGCTAGCGATGTATGTGCCTGTGTACGTAGAGTGTATGTGCGCGGTGATAATGGTATATGTGTGCCTGTGTTGACATAGTATCAAGCTGGTGTACTCTGGTATGCTTGCGTATATAGGTGCCTGAGTATAGAGATTATGCGTGATGTGGGGGCTGTAGATATGTGGATATCAGCGCTGGTATAGAAAATTGCATGCGTTAGAATAGTATAAAGAGTACATAATAGAGAAGAGTATGACACCGTTTTAACAGCGTTTTTTATGTTCTCTATTATGTACTCTTGATATATATATATATATATATATATATATATATATATATATATATATATATATATATATATATATATATATATATATATTGGTCAATGGTTACGATACACATAATACCCATTTCAGAACTTTAATTAACTTTTATTAACTTATATTTATAACATTTACTTATTCCAGCCGCCTACACAATGCTCCTATATCTCTACATGGTCACCTATATAACGCGCGTGTGTGTGTGTGTGTGTGTGTGTGTGTGTGTGTGTGTGTGTGTGTGTGTGTGGTGTGCGTGCGCGCGCGCGCGCGCGTGTGTGTGAGACTATATATATGAGTCATATAATATAATATGTTTATAGAAGTTGTAATGCGTATATACGGTGTATGGCGGTGAATGGCTACAGACAACTGCCACTCTGGCCATGTACAGACCCGTTACATATGTGCCATTCACTGCGAAAATGACCATAAATATGAAGGTGCACACCACTGACTGCTACATGCACAACCCGCTCTCATATTCCTAACGGATGTAAGGCTGTGTTTTACCATCGCCGCCATTTTTATTTGCTGTTGTGTGTGTGTGTTTGTTCTGCGCTGGGTTGTTTGAAGTTAACACCCCCTCGATGACAGCTCACCTGTTCCCTATATACAAACACATTACCTGCCATTTATATACAATTATATTACCCGCCATTTATTTATAAATACATTACCGGCCACCTATATATAAATACATTATACCTACTACCTATACACAAATATATTACCTGGTATCTCTGTAATATATACATTACCTACCACCTACAGACAAATACCCATTTATGTTACTTACATTAAGTTGTTTATTTATTTATTTATTTACTTATTTATGTTTTTTCGTTACTTGTTTATTTATTTATTTGTATTGTTTTTAAGTTTTTTCGTTACTTGTTTATTTATTTATTTGTAGTTAGCTAACGCTGTAATAATTTACATTGCAATGTGGCAATTCATACACAATGCATTATTCGATCTAGCGTGCGTGCGTGCGTGCATGTGTGTGTGTGTGCGTGCGTGCTTGGTGACTGCATGGGGTTGGATGGCCAGTCGGTGCTTTGTACTTGACTTCTCTGTGTACACAAGTTGTTGTCATTGCGTTGTAATTCGGTACGTTTCCACGCGCAGCGTTGCCGCTGGCGTCCTGCGAAGTGCTCACTGCGCATGCGCGTCCCCTCCCCCGCCTCTCCGCTGCTTCCGGTCTGCTGATGGCAAGGAGGATGCATGAGGTAGCTTCCTCTCGCTCTCTCACCTGTACATACCTGTACATACCTGTGCACAGGGACTGTCACGCGCGTACCTGTCTGCCAGCACTGGCGGCTCATCAATAAGAACGCAAACAAATTAGCGAGGTAATAACGGAGCTAAAGGCACGCACTGTGAGTCGCCCAGGTGTGATACACGCGGCATCGACCTATAGCTAACATCGCCCTCTCCCACGCACTCTCATCCTCTACCGACTAACAAATACACGCACGCACGCGCGCACACGCACATGCACACGCGCACGCGCACGCACACGCACACGCACACGCACACGCACACGCACACGCACACG
>NW_014578353.1:55383-66851 GCF_000485595.1 Priapulus caudatus
CGCGTGTATGCGAGCTAAGCGGTGCCAATACCACACTCGCAGCATCGCGCGTGTGAGCGCGACTCACCTCACCACCGGACTAGCACTGGTCCACCCGTGACAGCTTTACGGTTGTAGGTGGCGGCAGTCCTGTCGGGGTCGTCCCAGCTCTACGGAGCGTTGGCAGTCTGTAAATGTCCCACACTTTACCGACGCTGCTGCTCTATCGTATAGTCTTCGCCCGTGTTTGCAATAGCTTATCGTATAAGCTCAAGGGGCTGATAATTACTTTCAAATAAACAGGATTTCGTTCTGAGCGAAGGCGCTGAGCGCGAGGTCAGGAGCTATAGGCCCAGAACGCTCTGTTTCGATGTCTGCCTTGTCTGTTCGGCTATCCCACAGGCCGCCTATATAATATATATTCATTATAGATGGCGACACCAGGTGACACTCGCAGCGGCGAGTCCGGGACGGACTAGTTCATGCCTATTTATTCTTGTCTGTGGAAAGCAAGGTTGTATACAGTGCGGGACACAAACACGTGGAGGCTGTCACATGAACGCGGTGTACTCTTCCGTCGCAATTGTGCGTTCGCTGATTATTTTTTCATGTTCTTCTTACTGACATGCGTCCTAAGGTGCCTGTGCGTCTAGTCCGGGTCGTCCGGCGACTGCGGCAGCCTGACTGGCCCCACTTTTTTTTCAAAAACTTGAGCCGCCGTTACGTGCTCACACACATATAACTGCGAGTATCATCTAGGCGTAGTGCGATAGAGAGATGGGCGCAGAGTCATCGCGCTGACCGATAGATAGTCAAGACCGAAGAGAGAGAGAGGAGACTGGGACAAGGGCAGAGGGACGAGGACGAGACAGAGAGACCGTCCGAGATCGGGCCGGAGAGAGAGAGAGAGAGATAGAATAGGCAGAGGGGGAAAATGAGCCGGGGGCGCCGGAGCAGAAGAGTTAGAGACGAGGAAGAGAGAAGGGAAAATGGGAGGAAGGAGATGGGGAGAAAGAGGGGAAGGCGAGCAACGAGAACGAGAGAGAAGAGGAGAACGAGAGATGAGAGAGGGTTAGACGACAAGTCAGGGGGCGGGTATTAGAGAAGGGAGAGCAGCGATAAAAGGAGGAGGCGGCGGAGACAGTGAGAGCAGAGAAAAGAGAAGAGAAAGGAGCGAGCGAGAAACGGACGAGAAGGCGCGCGAAGCTGAAGAGACCGAGACCAGGCCAGAAGAGACGAGAAAGGAGAGACGTGGCAGAGGAGAGAGACGAAAAAGAGAGGAGAGACAGCGAGCCGAGAGCCGACCGCGAGACGGCGAGAGAGAGAGAGAGCATGAGAGCCCACGGCACTAGCCAGCCGACAGAGCAGAGCGAGATGAGAAAGGCGGATAGAGAGCAGAGAGAGAGGAAGGAGAGAGAGAGAGGCCAGAGAGAAAGAGAGGGAGAGCAGAGAACAGCGAGAGAGATGCTGACGAGAGAGAGTAGAGAGAGAGAGAGAGAGAGAGAGAGAGAGCAAAAGAGGAAATACGTGGACATACAACCTCACATCAAAGCGCGGGCATCCATCGCTCCCAGACAGTCCCCCGTTGTTAGCTTTTATCGGTGAAGTACATGATTGCAAGAGCGACAGATCCCGCGCTGCCCGGCTGTCAGATGCGGTTTCTGGTATCACACTGGGAAATCATTCCCCCTAGGCGGCCATATTACGAAAAAATTCCCATATATCAGCAGGAGTTTTTTTGAGAAATCA
Organism: Priapulus caudatus; assembly: GCF_000485595.1. Classification (NCBI taxonomy): domain Eukaryota; kingdom Metazoa; phylum Priapulida; class Priapulimorpha; order Priapulimorphida; family Priapulidae; genus Priapulus; species Priapulus caudatus. The sequence continues at coordinate 57,112 of NW_014578353.1, forward strand.
CAATGCCATCCTCTGAATCCACGTCGCAACTGACACGATATATGTTGTTAACTCAAAAATTCTTCCATAATTTTTTTTGTAAACAATTTGCTTTTTCCGGCACGCACTCGAAATGGCCACTTTGCAATGTCATTTTACGCGAAAACGTAGGCTTCCTTCGAAAATTGCCGGGCCGCCCCAGCAACGCACCCCGGGCGAGCCGCTTACACTGTCGGATTCAGCAGAGATTCTAGTTTCTGACATTAACAAATGCAAAGAGTGCTAAGCATTTCTAATGAGACATAACAAATTCAAGCGCACGCATACACTGAAATACGACCTCATTCTCATACGAGCTGATTGGCTGATTTCCCACCGTAATACCTTCTCTTGCAGCAGAAAGCGATAACGCGCGTGCTACGCCTACGCACGTCTGCGCATGCCACCCCGCCATGGCTACCAGCTTACACAACCCACTACTAATACCGCTGCGTGCATGCGTGCACGGGAGCTGGTATTGTGATGCTCCTCTACACGACTCCATAACCGTTACAACGTGAGCAACCACGCTCGCGTCGGTTATGAACTGAACGTAAAGCAGCGGGGACCACGCGCACGTTATTATGTGTGTGTTTAAGCAGGTTATTACAAGTATCCGTCACATAGCGTCACTCGCTCTCCATATATAACTTATAAGTGAGATCGGAAAGTCCAGCTGTGCTAATTATAGGTCACAGAAAAATGGGGTGTAAAATGGCCGAGGCGCGCTTAGGAAAGTACATGATTATTGTTAAACACTCGTGCGTTTTTCGTTTTTGCATTAACACAAACATTGCAAAATATCCCAAATGATCTCAATCATATTTTTTATAAAAGGGCAGTTTGGGGGCAGTTTATACCCCCTCTTATCTGATCTCAATATGGCGGCGGGGACTTTCCGATAAGGCTTATTCACCCGCCATTTGTGACTGCGCTTGTAACGCGCCCATTATGCCTACCCATGTCCCGCGGCACAGCCAGAAATCCGTGTCTGTCTGTATACCTCGCCGCATATTAGGTATGCATAGCCTGGCATCACGTTAGTTCTCACCTGTATTGTAATGCGCGCGTTCATCATAGAGATTTCACATAGCTCATCATTAAGCTAGGGCGTACGCGCTCCTGCACTCGTCTGCTGTGTGTGTGTGTGTGTGTGTGTGTGTGTGTGTGTGTGTGAGTGTAGTGTGTGTGGGTGTGTGTGTTTGTGTTGTGTGTGTGTGTGTGTGGTGTGTGTGTGTGTGTTTGTGTCGTGCTCTGTGTGTGTGTGTGTGGCCTGTGTGTGCGACGCCCTGTGTTGTGCGTTTGTTGCTGTGCTGTGTTGTCTGCGCGTGGCTGTGTGTGTGCGTGTGTGCTGTGTGTGTGTGTGTGATTGTGTGTTTTGTGTTGTCTGTGTGTCGAGTTGGTCGTGTGTGTGGGTGTGTTGTGTGTGTGCGCCGGAGACTTGTGATTGTGTGTGGGTGTGTGTGCTCTGTGTGTGGTGTTAGTGTGTGTGTGACGTGTGTGTGCTGTGGTGTGTTCCAACCTACTGTGTTTGTGGTGTTTGTGTGTTGTGGTGTGCTGTGTTTGTTGTGTGTGTGGTGTGGTGTGTGTTGTGTGTGTGTGTGATGTGTGAAGCCGTGTGTGTGTGTGTGTGTGTGTGTTTACTAACGCAGCCCGAGGTAGCGTAGACCGTGTCTGTGGGTCGTGGAAGATGGTGAGAAGAATAAAGAGTAGCGCGCGCCACCCGCCGCAGAAGAGATAGAGATGATAGACTGAAAAAGAAAAATAAACTGGGAGAGAAAAGAGAGGAGAGATCTATGTGAGCCATGAGCGAGGTATGTATGCACATGTGCTTAATCTTCTCCTCCTCTTCCTACCTCCCCTCTTCCCCCTCTTTCTTCTTCGCTTCTCCTCATCTTTATCCTCTACCTCCTTCTCTTCCGCTCCTCCTCCTCCCCATCCTTCTCCTGCTTCTTCTTTTTTTTTCTTCTTGCTCCTCTTCTTCGTCCTCCCTTTTTTCATTTTCTCTTCTCCTTCGTCTCCCAAATACGATATAAGGCTATCTATTTGGAGTTATGGCAACGCTTCTGCACTGTTGCTGCTGCTACCACGGTTACTGCTGCCCTACCACGGTTACTGCTGCTTGCCCATGCCTGTACTACTGCTGCTTCTGCCACTGTTAGTTGCTGCTGCTGTTGATGCTACTGCTAATGCTACCTGTACTTGCTTTAACTGCTACTGCTACTGCCTACTCAGCTACTGCGGGGGGCATACTGCTATGTACTGCTACTTGCTACTGCTTACTGCACTGCTATGCTATGCTATGCTACTGCTGCTGCTGCTACACGGTTTATGCTGCCTGCCATGCCTGCTACTACTATGCTGCTTGCTGCTGCTTACTACGCCTGCTGGCTGGCACTACTGCTCGCTGCCTCCTTCTGCTGCTGTTTCCGCTTTCTGATGATGATGATGCTGCTGATGATTGATGATGATAATTGATGCATGATGTGCTACTGATAGCTGTACTGCTACTGGCCTTATGCTACTGCTACTGCCTACTGCTACTGCTCTGCTACTGCTTACTGCTACTGCTACTGTCTACTGCTACTGTGCCTGCTGCTGCTGCTGTACTGTACTGCCACTATGTTACTACTTACTATACTACTCTACTACTACTACTTACTACTACTACTACTACGTTACTATACTATCTACTACTACTACATAATACTACTGCTTCTACTACTACTGCTAGTGCTTACTATATTCTATGCTGTTACTACTACGTTAGCTATGCTGATGCTGCTGTGTGCCTACTGCATACTACGACTTGCTTACTGCCACTGCTTTACTGCTACTTCATACTACTACTTACCACGACACGTACTTCCCCTCCATCCCTTCTTTCTTGCATTCCTGCTCCTTCTTGCCCTCATCCTCCTCCTGCTGCTGCTTGCCTGTTGCTGCGTGCTGCTTGTTTTGTTGTGGTGTTCTGTGTTGTTGATGTGTTGTTGTTGTTGTCTGTTGATAGTGCTACTGCTATGCTGCTCTTGTCTGTCTACTTTTCCTTCACACACATGCAGCGAAGAAATGCGCCAGATGACAGAAAAGCTAACATGTTAGCAACCAATAAATATTGAAGTATGGTTTTTATTGGTCTCGTCGACTGACGTAGGTGCTGGGCTGGTATGATATATACCTTGTCGCTGCTGGGCATATCGCCTGTAATATAATATATATGTATATATAATATATATATATATATATATATATTGTTATGTATATATATGCGCACTGTTACGATAGGCGTCTGTTATATTACTATGGCGACATCATCTGGACCGGCCATCGACCCACGTCTTACTGGTTTCATAGCCATTGATCCGCATCTTACTGGTCACCAATTCTTTTATCGTACGTCGGAGAAATCAATGCAATCTTACGGCGACTGGACTTGATTTCCTCAGTTATATATTATATATAATATTACAGAGAGAAGAGAGAGACGAGATTGACGATGAGAGAGGTGAGGAGATTGAGAGGGGGAGAGGAGAGAGTGAAGGAGAGAGAGATGGAGAGAGCAGAGCAGAGACGAGAGAGAAAGATGAGAAAAGAATAAGCGAGAGAGAGATTGCGCGTGAAAGAGAGAAAGTGTGTGTGTGTGTGTGTGTGCGTGTGCTTGTGTGTGCTGTGTGTGTGTGTGTGTGTGTGTGTGTGTGTGTGTGTGAGAGAGAGAGATATTGACTGGTTGATTTGTGTATGTTTGCTTGCAGGTTGCATGCAGCCATGATGCTGCGCTGGTGGCTAGGTCTGGTCGTTGTCGTCCTGCTGACGTCGCCAGACGCCGACGCAGCGAGACAACAACGCCCCAAGCACAAGCTCAAGTTCAGACCGATATCGCTGCCTACTGACTTTAACAGGTATATATATACATACGGCTGCGACTCACGCACTTACATCTAACTCATACATGGCACGTCTCCTGTACATAGAACCCACTTCCTCACTTCCCTCCCAGTCTCTTTTTCTTCCAGTTCTCACAACCCTATATAATATATAACATCAGGAGTGGATAATAGAGATCTCTATTATCCACTCCTGATAACATTCATGCATAAAATACTATCAGGAGTTAATGAAGACAAAAAGAAGCTCATGTTTGTATATATTTGTATTTTTATTCACATCAAAAATGTAGTGAAATCAGTACCAAATACGTGTCAAACTCCTTTGTCTTCATTAACTCCTGATACTATAATATACTAATATATCTACTATATATCGTATATCAACCTCTAGGTGATGACTTAGACTAATTATTTATAATTGATTGCGGTGTGTTTAGTCTACAGTAGTCACAATAGAGTGCCATGGTATGATGTAATCAGGAGCCTGATGTAATGCTATAATCAATAACGATATGATACCCCGTACAGACTGTAAATTTGATCCTACATCAAACTGGTCCGGGCCAGGCTCGCGCTAATTACGTTATGAAACGCTGTGGTCAGTCTTATCGCGTTGTTGTATATCGTGTCGTTTTGGAACAACTCTGATTTTCTAGACAGTCATACTCATCGCTTGCTCGTATGTCGACTGTATTTAGTGGCAGTTGAATAGCTGCAGGTTATAGCATGAATAGGTCGAAGTTAGAGAGACTGGGCGTGCGCGCATTCACGTAACTGTTACACCGTATTGTGCAAACCATACACGAGGTCGGGTACATTTAATCAGGGCTAAATAAGAATGCAACAAATAATCGCGTGACTGATCTAATTTTCAGCTACGATCTGGATGGAGATGGGTTCCTTGAGATTCAAGAGTTGGCGAAGGTTTCCGAGACATCTGTAGAGCAGTGTAGCAAGCCGTTTGAGGCGGCTGATGTCAACAGTACGTATGACTAGTAGTCCGATGCTTAACATGTTTTCCATACTTGTTATATACCTACACGTGTACCTCTGTCACCCTGTGTCTCTGTCTCTTTTTGTCAGATTCTCTCTCTCTCTCTCTCTCTCTCTCTCTCTCTCTCTCTCTCTCTCTCTCTCTCTCTCTCTCTCTCGCTCTCTTTCTTCTCTCTCTCTCTTCTCTCTCTCTCTCTCTCTCTCTCTCTCTCTCTGTCTCTTTCTTTTCTCTCTCTTTCTCTTTCTTTCTTTCTTTCTCTCTCTCTCTCTTTCTCTCTCTCTCGCTTTCACCCTTCCTTTCATTTCCCTTTCTCTTTACTTATCAATTTCTATATCCCTTTCCTTTTTCTTTCTTTCGCTCTCTCTCTCTCTCTCTCTCCTCTCTCTCTGTCTCTTTCTCGCTCTGGCTCTCGCTCTCCTTTCTCCCCGTTTCTCTCTCCATCTATTATTGCCTATATCTCTTACTCTCCCTTCTCTCCTTTCTTCTCGCTCTCTTCTTCTTCGGCCTCGCTTAACTTCGCCTGGGCTCTCTCCCGCACCTCTCTCGCTCCTCTGTCTTCCACCCTATCTCGCCCTTGCCCTTCCTCTTCCCCCTCATTCTAGCTGCCGCTTGATGGCATCGTGCGCCCTGTGACTCATAACTAACTCCGAAGCAGCACGCTACACAATAGCATCCCGCACGCACCCTGTATTCATTCCAAGCTTTCATTTCCGCGACTACTTGATGCCCTTCTGTCTTTGTCCGTCAAATATCGAGACCATAATGCCATTGCTGTTGCTGCCAGCTCGAGCGAATGCATATGCTGCGTAGCTGCACGCGCGTACTCATAGAGGCGTCCACGTCTATTAATGTAATACTCGCATGAGACTATGTTACGCCCACGCACACGCTCGCGGCCTACAACCTGTTCACACGTTAGCCCTAGCTTACGAGATCCGACATCGGACGCTAGTCCAACAGCTTAAGGCTTGGCGCACACGTTCGGTTTTTCCCGCTTACCCGCGTTTTTTTCCGGTTACTACCCGGCGGGTGAATTCGCGAACGTGTTGACATGCGGTTCATTATCCTGCGATTTTTACCTGCGATTTTTTCCCGCAAGTGATTGTGCTTCACTCAAGCGGCACGAGCATCAGAAACCATTTTATATGTCTCTACACTGTTAAGTGGTCACTTGAGTCTAGTTCAACCCAGACCCCCGTACGCGCGCTCAGCTAACTCGGTCCGTATACGCTTAGTCACCCTCACCACTAACCACCGAACCATACGTCGCGTAAACTTATGCATCAGTGGAAATTGTCCATGTTGCTACTCTAGTATGTAAAATAATATAATACATAGCAGGCGTAGCATGAAAATGTATTCTTCTTATTTACTCCTTACATGTGCTCTGGTAATTAGTTTGTCTATAGTATATATTATATTATATTTTATATATATACATATTATATATACTACTATATATATACTATATTACATACAGAGAGCAACATGTACAATTTCCACCTGATCATCAGGTTTACCGCGACTTGGGTTGGTGGTTAGTTGCGGGTATATATGTATATATATACATATATTATACAACTACAGTATATTATTATAGGAGCACATGTAATTTATATATATATATATACGCGTTCCTTTCAGTCGATGGTCTGATCAGTAAGGAGGAGTTCATCCGCGCGCCGTGGGATCTAACTGGACACTTCGTGAAACTCCGGCGCCGCAAGATGGCGCGCACGGCGGCGCGCAAGATGAAGAAGTCTCATGGTGGTGAACACCGGCTGAACAAGTCCAGCTGAGAAGTCACCTGCTGCACACCAGGGGGCACAGCTGCCGACATCTGCCGGACGTCGCCTCCACACTAGGCTGCTAGGACTAACAAACGCCGCGTGCGTGCGTGCATATAATATATCATATATATTATCATATATATATCTATATTCGTATATTATACGAACATTATTCCTATTACTTTAATTAAGATGATAGTAACGTGGACCTGCGGTGTGCTGACATCATTAACATCATTAATCATTCACGAACAGTGAGGTTATAACTGTGCGGTTATGCTGAGCTGGCGTGCGCACGCAGTCCCGTGGGCGCTGGCTGGCTTTAATTGTACGCTATACACGACTGAGCTCTCGCTCTCCATACAACAGCAACAGCAACAATAAAGTCGAATTTGTTCTCGCGCTATTGTCGCGTCTAAAAGCATATACCTGTTTTGCACTTTATTGTTTATCGATCTCGAACGATAGCTCGCACCGACGTCACATGATTTTCGCTGCTTACCTGGCTACATGCTTTCCTGGCTATGTGCTTGCATAGTTACGTGCTTACCTGTCTACTTGCTTACATTGCTATTTGCTTAACTAGCTGAATGCTTGCCTTGCTATATTCTTACCTTGCTAAGCGCTTACCTGACTGCATGCTTAACTGGCTGCATGCTTACCTTGCTATATTCTTACCTTACTAAGTGCTTACCCGACTGCATGCTTAACTGGCTGCATGCTTACCTTGCTATATTCTTACCTTACTAAGCGCTTACCTGACTGCATGCTTAACTGGCTGCATGCTTACCTTGCTATATTCTTACCTTACTAAGTGCTTACCTGGCTGCATGCTTAACTGGCTGCATGCTTACCTTGCTATATTCTTACTTTGCTAAGCGCTTACCGGACTACATGCTTAACTGGATGCATGCTTACCTTGCTATATTCTTACCTTAATTGCTAATAAGCGCTCACCTGACTGCATGCTTACCTTGCTATATTCTTACCTTACTAAGCGCTTACCTGGCTGCATGCTTAACTGGCTGCATGCTTACCTTGCTATATTCTTACCTGACTGCATGCTTAACTGGCTGCATGCTTACCTTGCTATATTCTTACCTTGCTAAGTGCTTACCTGGCTGCATGCTTCCCACCTGGGACGGATTGTCACTCGTACATGCACGCGACGGCTACGTGTAGTTCCGTGTACTTCATCAGGGGACGCAGATAACACGCCCGAAGCTAGCTGCGATAATTATGCTAATTAAACGAGCGCCCTATTAAGCCGTGGTGGAGGGGTGAATTAACATATCGCTCGTGTACCACGTGAGCTAGTGAGGCGGAGATGGGCGAGGATGAGAGGGAGGGAGATGGGAGAAAGGAAAGAGAGGAGGGCGTGGTAAAGACCTGGAGGGCGTAGCGAAGAGGAATGATGAGCAGGGTGAGAGAAGCAAGAAACACAGACGGACTGAGAGAAGGGATGACATACTGAGGAAGATGGGCCGAGGCAGGAGAGTGTTTGCGGAAGTAAAAGACAAAAGGGAGGAGAGGGAGAAGAAGGCGAGAGGGAGGAAAAGACGAAGGGAGAAGCGGGTAAAAGGAAGGAGAGGGTGAGAGGAAGAGGAGGGCGAGATGAGGGAGATTGTGAGAAGCAAAAGAGGGCGAGGATAAATAGCGATTGAGAAAGAAGAGAAGGAGAGCGTGAGAGGGAGGAGAGGGTGAGAAGGGGGAGAATCGTCCGGTCATCACGGGTTTCATTGGAGTTCTCTTATCCCTGCTCCCTGCTTCCGTGTCCCGTGCCCTATGTTTCGTGCTTACTGTTCCGTGTTGGGCGCGTGCAGTCATCGTGAGTGTGCGCGCCGTGCGACACGTAACATCGATCCATGTGGTGACAGACACGCTCCTGCACACACGGTGACAGACACGCTCCTGCACACACGGTGACAGACACGCGCCTGCACACACGGTGACAGACACGCTCCTGCACACGTTCCTGAACAACGGTGAACAGACCGCGCTTCTGCAACCCCAACGGTGACAGACAGGGGCCCGCGCCCTTCCTGCAACACAGACGGTGACAGACACGGCCGCAGCAGCACGTGACAGACACGCGGCCATGCACAACGGTGACAGAACACGCGCCGCACACGACGGTGACAGACACGGTGACAGACAGCCGGTGACAGCGCCATGCACACGGTGGTGACGACACGCTCCTGCACAGGGCGCGAGCGGGCGCCGGTGACAGACGGCGCTCCTGCACACACGGTGACAGACACGCGCCTGCACACACGGTGACAGACACGCTCCTGCACACACGGTGACAGACACGCTCCTGCACACACGGTGACAGACGCGCGTCCTGCACACACGGTGACAGAGCACGCTCTGCACACACGTTGAACACGGACAGGTCGCCTCCTGCCACCAACGGTGACAGACACGGGCCTGCAACACACGGTGACAGACACGCGTCCTGCAACGACGGTGACAGACACAGGCTCCTGCACACAACGGTGACAAGACAGGCGCCGCCTGCACACAACGGTGAGCAGACACCGCCGCCTGCACACAACGGTGAGCAGACCACGCGCCTGCACGACACGGACAGACACGGCTCCTCACACACGGAGCAGACACGGGCTTTCGCTCACATCACCGGCGCACGTACAGACACGCTCCTGCACACAGCGGTGACAGGCGAACACGGTGACAGACCACGCTCCTGGCACACACGGTGACAGACACGCGCCTGCCACCAGGCGCGGGCGCGGTAGGACAGACACGCTCGCTGCAACACGGTGACAGACACGGCGCCGAGCGAGCACCGGGTGACAGACACGCGCCTGCAACGCGCACCGCACCGTGCAGCAAATGCAATCACGCAGTTTAGCAGCATGCTAATGCTACCAGCCACTCGATCGATATCCGCTCGCGCCCGCCATGGGAGACCGCTGCTCGTTGTGATAGGTGCAATGGAAAGCCTGCTGGTAACGACTCGGCCATCGCTCGCTCGCCACGACGCGCCTAACACACCGGCATTCACTAGGTGCGCGCGCGTCCATCGAA
>NW_014578353.1:66876-74376 GCF_000485595.1 Priapulus caudatus
TCATCTTATTATCCTAATCTATTTTATCTTATTATCCATCTTATTTTATCTCTCTCTCTCCTCATATATATATATATATATATATATATATATTCTGGTGCGCCGTCCATACATGTTCCGTCCTATCCATCCATCATCCACCTATCTATTTATCTTATCATATATAAATTCTACAGACCTATTCTAACGTATCTATATATTCATCTATCTATCTCTATATAACACTTATAACATTATTACGTAAAAAATACAAGCCATGATATAATTTAATTATTTATTTGCGTATTAGTTATAGCCCACACCGTTGAGCGTCTTAGCATATAATTAACCCAGTAATTTAAACATCATTAAATGGCATTCTGACATGTGGATTCTAAGACTAGTTTTCTGCGATCTATTGAAAAAAACTGAAGGAAGCTATAGCTCGGTGTATGTATAAGTTACAGGTTAGTGTTATGTGATAGACACATAGGGATGGGGCTAATGCTAGGGATGGGGATATGAGATAGGGATGCGGGGCAAGGATAGGGATGGGGTTAGTGGCATAGGATGGGGCTAAGGGATAGGGATGGGGTTAGCCCTAACCGTTAGGGATGGGCGATAGTGTTCTGGATTAGAAGATCGGTTAGAGATGGGGATCGGTTAAGGATTAGGCTTTCGAGTTAGGTTATGCCAATGCGGCACATTGAACTGGAAGGGTATGTGCTTTCTAAATTAAAACGCAAGTCGACAAACTACCATCTTTATTTATTGGTGACGGATGCGACTACAGCTGCGCATGTCATGTAGTAATGTAGGCGCGCCGCATGTTCGTGGCGACCAGGAGCCTAAAATATTAACAAGGATAGAAGCGCGCCATATCTGGCCAAATTTTAAGGTTCGGCCGGAGACCTAGAAACAGGATTAGTGTTCTATTGCTCTCTGGGTTCGGTCTGCACAGCCGGTTTCAGTGATTATTGGTCCATAGATGGACGCCTTTGAGGCGAAAAGCACACAGCCAATCCGCTTCCTATCCGGCCAGCCAGCTGGTATTATATAGGCTAATCACCAAATCTTAATTATATTTACCTTTATTTCGGTTAAAGTGGTTAAAGTGTACATTAGAATTCAAATATATCCTTTGTAAATATAATTTAGTATATTGGTGTAATATCTCGCTACATTATCCTACACTTTTATTAAGATGCTGGTTTACTGGGTTGATATGTCAACACCGAATTTTTGCCTCAGCTGAACATGCAGTAATTTCTGTCTAAGATAGATCATCTACACAGATCATACATATATACAACCGACACAGCCCCATGCGGACAACCTGTACCTACAATACAACAGATCTGTTACCGATACATAAATTACAATATAACTTGATAATATATATAAATTATAATAATTCATAGTAAAACTTAATTAACCGCTTTCCGTGAACAGTTTCCAATTCATGTCGCTGAACACTTGGTGCGATGCAAATGTAACAAACCAAAGTAAATTTTAAAAATTTAAAGTACAACCACGAATAAAACTGAATAAAAATAAAATTATTGCCATATAAAAAATATGGCGACGGTTTTCTCGCATCTGACAGTGTTATCTAAACACAACACGCAATACAGAGAGCAACAGCGTTTATACCAGTTATATAGAAATTAACACTATAGCCTTGGTGAACATTTAACATTTAATGTCTTAACATCTAACATAAAGTATTGGACATTCAATCTGATGACGGTGTAACTTTTTCACGTCAAAATCGTACTAAATTTCTCACGTATCAGAACTGCAGCTTGCCGAATGCACAACCATAGACAGATTGAAGCGTTAAATACACTGCGAGAGGTGTGTACTAACGACAGCGACGCAGATTCCACATGTTACTCTTCTCCTTAAGCACAATTGATCAACAGGCCGGACTGAGGCTGATGACTCATCCACTCTCTGGTAAAATGGCCCAGTCTCAATCAAATTGTATGTCAGTGTTCAAGTCAATGGCTCTGAAATACTTACTAGTATTTGACATGGCTCAACTGTTAGGTAGTGTTTCAAAATGAAATGGTGCGATTGTTAATATACATTCATTAGATGCTCGAATATCTGCTTCAACCCAAGCATTTGCGTTAACGAAAAGGTCCAGCATGAAGTACTTCCCTTTTAGAACTAAATCGATTGACTCTTGCGTGCCCGACACGAGTGATTGAGGATCAGCCAGTACATTGAGCCACATCTTGCCGTAGTTGGAATATGGATCAGCGTATTGTAGCAGGTTTTCGTTGATAAATCCCCGCACAACGGTGGGAGTCAGGTGGTTGTTTGCTGCCTCTTCTAGGCTTGTGAACGGGTATTCAATAGTTGTCTGCACTGAGAGATGGCTTACCAATGTTCCACTGTATGTTCCAACCATCATAATTACGAATGGCCACCAGCAGCTGATAAACACACGAATACAAGTGCTTGAACTGGAACATGTGCCACCTTTATTGACAAATGTTCCAAACATGTAGTTATAAAAGAAGCCAAGTTTCTTGTACCACGTTCTCCTGCTTTCTTTCCGATGTGCTTGGTGATTCATATAGCACAGTAAAGTAGCAGTAATTAATCCGTATCCAGAGATTGCAAGCCATGTAACTGAATCAAATAGAGAGAAAACATTGAATGTTGCTGTTGTGGATGTTTCTGAAGTTTTTACGACTATCACATCCGTGTACACTGCATTGAGAAACACTCGAAGGACTATGTAATGTTACTCCACTACTCCAGTAAGCTGGCTTTCCTGCTCTCACATCGTACTTGACTTGATCTCTCACTGGATCATAAACACTCTTTCTCTGCTTGCTGCCACGAGTTTTGTCTGATGATGCAGCTGATTGCAGTGATAGTGTTATAATAACTGCAGACAAGCCCGTCACTAGTCCTAAACGGAAATACATTATTATGGAGCTACGATCACTGATGCACTGACTCAATTCGTTTTCGTGGATGTGGCGTTTCCTCTGCTGCTTTAAGCATACGGGCACGTTCGCTAGGTTATATACAGGTAGTATGCATGAATACATCATGTTAACACAACGATGTCACGCATCATCTTGTGCTAACAGTGAACTACAATTATTTTGATTGAATACCTGTCCGCTTCATGAGTAAAGAGGTGTGTTTGTTTTATGAGAAAAGCTTGCAAATATCAGAGATCCTGTTTGACATGAGCAGTTACACATGCTACCAGCCTCACTCATCGATATCCGCTCCGCCCCGCATGGGAGACCGCTGCTCGGTTGTGATAGGTGCAATGTGAAGCCTGCTGGTACGCTCGCTCGCTCGCACGACGCGCCTAACACACCGGCATTCACTAGGTGCGCGCGCGTCACATCGACACGCGCCTTGTTGCTAGATGACTAGGAGTTTTGTGAAAGCAAGCGGCTTTTTTTGCGCAGCAGGTGACATCGGGTATGCGCGATTCCCACGCAGAAACGTCATCCTATAGGCTAGCTAGCATCTAGTAGCGTGGAAGCCATAGACGGAGAAAGATATACCCTAAAGGGAGCCGCTATATGTATAAAGCCAGCATCTAAGGAAAAGCGCGAGTTAATCTCTAGAGGAAGCTGGTCCATAGAGAAAGTCATCATCTAAAAGCGGTAGCGATATAGATAGAGGAATCTCTACTGCGGAGGAAGCCGTTATATAGAAGAATAAGCCAGCATTCAGGCTTCAGTGGGCGCCGTCGCTGTCTCGCCTTCACGTGTGTTACCTTCACGAGTGTCACAGCCTCCAAGCCGACGATGACAGCGGCCGTACTGAAGCAGCTGCAGCTACGCATGGAGTTTGATCCGCGGTTTGACGGCAAGAAGCTGAAGCTGAAAGGGAAAGAGTTAAACCGCATCCCCAGCGACGTCTTCAACATGATCGACTTACAGATCCTCGACATGAGCCCGACGCGAGAGGCAAGCTTATTGTTTTCCCTCACAGGTAAGACGTCCTCACAGATAAACCTATTGTTCTCCGTCGCAAGTAAATCTGCTGTTCCCCCTCACATGTAAACCTATTGTTCCCCTTCACGGGTAAGACGTCCTCCCAGATAAACCTATTGTTCTCCTGCACAGGCAAACCTATTGTTCTTCCTCACAGGTAACCCTATTGTTCTCCCTCACAGGTAAACCTATTGTTCTCCATCACAGGTAAACCTATTGTTCTCCCGCACAGGTATACCTATTGTTCTCCCTCACAGGTAACCTTATTGTTCTCCCTCACAGGTAACCTTATTGTTCTCCCTCACAGGCAACCCTATTGTTCTCCCTCACAGGTAAACCTATTGTTCTCTCTCACATGTGAGACTTCCTCACAGGTAAACCAACTCTTTTTCCTCATAGGTAAACCTTGAGTTAGGGTTTTACAAATAAGCCTATTGTTCTACCGCATAGATTAGATTATATAGTAGGTGAGATTTCATTCCTTTTATAGGTAAATATTTTAGATGAAGGATATTTTCTGTAAGAAACGGGCGTTTCCATGAACACTCTCTCTTCCTCTTTTTGCCTTCTCCCCTCTCTTTCATCTATCTCTCCCCCGCTCTTTGGGCTCTCCCTCTCGCTCACTCTCTCTTTCATTCTCTTTTCCTGTATTTTCTGGCGTACTATTAATCATTTAAGCACATAATTCGGTTCCATTCTCAGCGGTCTGTCAAATTTAATAATTAATTAATTAATTAATTCAATTAACCGGCATTTCCCCGGCGCGTCATCTCCGCAGCCGTGCCGATCAACATCAATCGTCTGCAAAACCTGCGGGTGCTCATCCTTGATACGAACAAGTTGAAGATTCTGCCACCAGAGGTCGCCGAGCTGCAGCACCTGGAAAAGCTGGCAGCGAGCAATAATTTGCTGACGTCGCTGCCCGCGAGCTTCGCCAGCCTCACCGAGCTCAGCACGCTACACCTGGCCAACAACAAGTTCCGCGCGCTGCCGCCGCAGCTGTGCCGCCTGCCGCGACTCGGCTTCCTCGACATGTCCTGTAACAAGCTAACGACACTACCGGACGACATCTGCAACCTGATAAGCCTACAGGTGTGTGTGGGGGGATGTTTACGTGTGGGGGGATGTTTACGTGTGTGTGTGTGCGTGTGCGTGTGCGTGTGCGTGTGGTGTGTGTGCGTGTGCGTGTGCGCGTGCGCGTGCGCGTGCGCGTGTGCGTGTGGTGTGTGTGCGTGTGCGTGTGCGTGTGCGTGTGCGTGCGCGTGCGCGTGCGCGTTCGTGCGCGTGCGCGTGCGCGTGCGCGTGCGCGTGTGCGTGTGCGTGTGCGTGTGCGTGTGCGTGTGCGTGTGTGTGTGTGTGTGTGTGTGTGTGTGTGTGTGTGTGGGCGTGTTGTGTGTGTCAGGGCTGTGTGTGTGTGTGTGTGGCTGTGTGTGTGTGTGTGTGTGTGAGTGAGTGAGTGAGTTGGTGAGTGCAGTGATGTGAGTGAGCAGTGAGTGAGTGAGAGTAGGAGTGATGATGGAAGGGCAGCCATTCAGGGAACCCGATGTCTTGAAATATATAAACAAAATATAAAAAAAGGCGTAAAGTGTAATTCGGAGGAATAAAAAATATTGACGTCATAACATACATCAGTGCGTCGTTATGACACAATATAAATTCTCACAATTTTGCTCAGATTTGCACATGATGTGTGGTGTGTAGGAGTTAATTTATAATAACATTTCAGACGTTGCTGACGTCGCTAATCATTTATGTGAGGATTCTGCTATCATTCCATTGAATGTTTTCCAGAGCTCTTGTATTAATGACAGAATGCTTCGAGTGCACAGTGTTATCGCAGCCCGTGTGATATTTATTAATCTATGAAGGCCATATGAAGAGTCGGATTGCGGTGGTATGAAGCTGTGCGTGTATGCCGATGGCTTCTGGAAATGTTTCGTTAGCGGGGCTCTATCCTTTAGGCCGAAGTAATTCTATGCTTTACGGGTGTTCCACGCACCCGTGCGCTGTTCCCGTGTGTAGCGTTGTGTCGTAATGTTGTTTTATTTGCGTTCTATTCAATCTCATATTTCCTTGCTGGTGGCGTTTCGCCAGCATTCGGAATGTGCTAACCGCGCTCCACGCTGTTGTCGACCATCTTAATATGCTTAATCGTTAATAATGCTCGGTCAGTATTTAATGGGTTTTCCGTGTTTTAATGATCTGTACTCCATATCTGAATCCGAGTGTAAAAAATGTTTCTGATTAATTCGCGACGCAGTGTTTTCTGCTCGCATACAAACCGCTTGGGTCGTGCCGGAGCGGTGGTGAGATGACGTGGCTGCGCACACTTGTGGCTGCGGAACAACAAAACTCACATACCTTCCGCCGATGAGCTTCACCACCTAGTGAACCTAGACTGGGAGAGTACTACACGTCGTCTAACATCAACGACAATCCGCTGCCAGGATCGCCGTAAACGTCGCCTCGAACGCCTCAGCGCCAGTCTTAAGATGCATTTAATACTCATAATTGCTACAAAATAATAACGGTCAACGCTGAAATTAGTATTATTACCTGGATCTTTGTTTGCCCTAACTTTTCATTTTCAAGTTAATAAAGCGTGTAATATAATTTATTATATTTTATAATTTGTTTAATATTTAGTCAACTTTAAATTTAAATTTTTTTTGTTTTTTACCGTGTAATGTCACGCTATTGCTGTGACATTTTCCGCCACGTTCCCATGTCATCACAGCGCAACCCAGGAGCGATCTCGGAGTGCGAGACGAGGAACAACTGAAGCTAAAGTCTCTGGGAAGCCGTAATGCCGCCGCGATGAGAGACGCCCGCGAGCCAGGGAGGCAGGAGCGGCGCAAGGAGGCAGGAGAGGGAGACAACGCGAATGCATGTTGGAGCGCGCCTGCGAGAGGAAAAGCAAGAGCGCATGCGCGAAGATTGAGAGGAAAAAGCAAGAGCGCATGCGCTCGAGACAAGAGATGAAAAAGCCAGAGAAATTACTTTAGAGGGAAGCGAAAAGGCGGCAGGATAGAGTGCGCCGAAAACAAAAGCGAGGAAGGCAAGCCGATATTGTTAGCAGCTTAAATACGCGCATTCAGGCACACGGGCACAGCACCAGGCCGCGCCCACCTGCCGCCGAGTAAGCACGCTCGGCAGAGCAATCACCCTCATATATGGGCTTATATACCATGGCGCCACCACCCACGCAGCCAGAGTTATGATCCGACCAGTCCGCAACCGCACGCGCGCACATAGCTGGCATGCGACACACCTTATGATATGCACGCTAGAAAAGCTTTTTATGGCAAACGAATAAACCACGCAATTCCTAGGTAGATAGGTTAGCGCTTAATCTTTTAGCATAGCTTCCAATACGTATGCCTTCCGTTGGCGCCGGGCGTTGCGTTTAATGCTGTACGTATATAATTAGGCATGTGCATGCGTTGTGTGCATGCGTGTGTTGCATGCGTGCTGCTGCAAAGCTTGCCGCTTATTGCGTTTACTAATGTGTGCGGCGTGTGTATGTTGCGCTCGAAGCCGC
>NW_014578353.1:77484-82217 GCF_000485595.1 Priapulus caudatus
CGTGCGCGTGCGCGTGTGCGTGTGCGTGCGCGTGCGCGTGTGCGTGTGCGTGTGCGTGTGTGTGTGTGTGTGTGTGTGTGTGTGTGTGTGTGTGTGTGTGTGTGTGTGTGTGTGTGTGCGTGTGCATGCGCGCGTGTGCGTGCGTGCGTGCGTGCGGGCGTGCGTGCGTGTGTGTGTGATCCCCACTGACCATTACGTAACCATCGCTAAGGCGGAGTCTAACATTCTATGGATTCTAACACTAATAGTTATTCCCATGAAGTAACAAGTACTTGGTCTTATAGATGTTGTCGATATATGATTGTGTTAATTAACGTGTGTTTTATCTTGATGATGACGGATAAGCTGTCATCTGCATTTAAACAGGCAGTGTGAGAAACCTATTAATTTACTAGCCATACAAAATAAACCGGTGCCTGCAATCTTAATGTATCTTAATCAATGTTACAAGTCTAACCAAAGCTGTTATTTACATATATACATCAATCTCTCTCGCTCTCACTCTCTCCCTCCTCTCCCTCATTCCGCCTTTCTTTCTCCCTTCTCATGTTTTCTCACTTCCCTTTTGTTCCTTATCTCCCTTCCGCTATAATCCGATCTCTTTCGTTCACCCCACTCACCACTGTGTCGGTGTAGACTCTGCGCTTGTTATGTCGTAAACATCTACAAGCAGCTGCATGGCTTCCCACACTCTGGCTGTCTACACGCAAAGGTAAGACCATAGGTGGCGGATGTTGTACGCGCAGGAGCCGCCATAGCCTGCAGCAGCGACGGTAGCGCCGTGCAATCGGCGGCGGCGGCGGCAGCAGCAGCAGCAGACGGCGCTGTAGCGACAGTAGAGGACCACCTGTTACGACACATACATGTAGTGGTTTCACGTACCGCAGCCTGCCTACATGAGCGTGTGGTGACCATCGCGTCTATCTGTGTGTGCGTGTGTATGTGTGTATGTGTGTGTGTGACTGTGTGTGCGTGTATGGGTGTGTGCAGCCGCTACTACGACCAGTGTTAAGCACCATGGATGGACCCGTAGCACGTTTCGGCAAGACTGCTACTCTCGCTGAGATTAAGGTATAATACTATAATATATACGTATACGTATAAAACTATCAAGAGTCTATAATAGAAAATAATTCTCTATTTCTATGTTATTCTATCTAAATTATTCTCGCTTCAATTATTCTCTATTTTCTATTATAGACTCTTGATACTACGCAGGCACGCAGCCACGCACGCACACACCTATCCTACACATCCCTCCCCCACACCCTTCCACAGACGTATCCCCCACGGCCTTACCCCATACCACTCCAATACACATCTCCACCGAAATCTCCCACTCTCATCCTCCGCACACCTCCCCCACACTCCTCCTCCACACCCCTCCCCCCACACTCCTCCCTCGCACCCCTCTTCTACAACCCTCCCCCCACTTCCCTACCCTGCACCATTCCCCCTGACCCCGCTGCGTTCTGCCCGCTTCATCACTCATACTCATTTACCTATCATAAAATGTGCTCATGCAGCATATCATACAAGATGTTCGGCCATTTAGTTAGACGCGCGAGAATTGCGTAGTGAGTGAGTGAGTGAGTGAGTGAGTGAGTGAGTGAGTGAGTGAGTGAGTGAGTGAGTGAAGGGCCAGCCATTCAGGGAACCCGATGTTGAAATAATAACAAAATAAAAAAAAAGGCTAAAAATGTAATTCGAGAATAAAAAATATGACGTCATAACATACATCAGTGGTCGTTATGACACATATAAATTCTCACAATTTTGCTCAGGATTTGCACATGATGTGTTGTGTGTAGGAGTTAATTTTAATAACATTTCAGACGTGTGACGTCGTAATCATTTAGGAGGTTTCTGTATCATTCCATGAATGTTTTCCAGAGCTCTGTATAATGACAGAATGCTTCGATGCACCAGTGTTATCGAGCCCGTGTGATTATTTATTAATCTATGAAGCCTATGAAAGAGTCGGATTGCGTGGTATGAAGCTGTGCGTGTATGCCCGTAGGTTCTGGAATGTTTCGTAGGCGGGGCTCTATCCTTAGGCGAGTTTTCTATGCTTTACGGGTGTTCCACGCACCCGTGCCGTGTTCTCCGTGTGTAGGTTGTGTTCGTAATGTGTTATTTGGTTCATTCAGATCTCATATTTCCTTGCTGTTGGCGTTTCGCCAGCATTCGGAATGTGCTAACCGCGCTCCAAGTCTGTTGTCGCATCTTAATAATGCTTAATCTTAATAATGCTCGGTCAGCATTTAATGGGGTTTTTCGTGTTTTTAATGATCTTGAACTCCATTTCTGAATCCGAGTGTAAAAATGTTTCTGATTATTCGCGACGCAGGTTTTTCTGCTCGCATACAACCGCTTGGGGTCGCTGCCGGAGCGGCTGGGTGAGATGACGTGGCTGCGCACACTGTGGCTCGGGAACAACAAACTCACATACCTTCCGGAGAGCTTCACCAACCTAGAGAACCTAGACTGGGGAGAGTACTACACGTCGTCTAACATCAACGACAATCCGCTGCAGGATCCGCCCGTAAACGTCGCCTCGAACGGTCAGCGCCAGTCTAAGATGCATTAATACTCATAATTGCTACAAATAATAACGGTCAACGCTGAAATTAGTATTATTACCTGGATCTTGGTTTGCCCTAACTTTCATTTTCAAGTTCAATAAAAGCGTGTAATATAATTTATTATATTTTATATTTTGTTTAATATTTAGTCAACTTTAATATTTTTGTTTACCGTGTAATGTCACGCTATGCTGTGACAATTTCCGCCACGTTCCCATGTCATCACAGGCACCCAGAGGATCTCGGAGTGGAGAGAGGAACAACTGAAGCTTAAAGGTCTCTGGGAAGCCGAGATGCGCCGGAGAGAGGACGCCCGGAGCCAGGAGGAGGAGCGCGCGCAGGAGGAGGAGAGGAGACAACGCGAACTGATGTTGGAGGCGGAGAGGAAAAGGCAAGAGCGCATGCGCGAAGATGAGAGAAAAAGGCAAGAGCGCATGCGCGAGAAAGAGAGAAAAAAGCAAGAGAAATTACTAGAGGAAGCGAAAAGGCGGCAGGATAAGAGTGCGGAAACAAAAGCGAGAAGGCAAGCGATATGTAGAGTAAATACGCGCATCAGGCACACGGCAACAGCACCAGGCGCGCCACCTGCCGGAGTAAGCACGTCGGAAGCAATCACCCTCATATATGGCTTATATACATGGCGCACCACCCACGCAGCAGAGCTATGCATCCGACAGTGAGCACGCGGCCATAGCTGGCATGCGACTACGCCTTATGATATGCACCGAGAAAACTTAATGAAAAGAATAAACCCCACGCAATTCCTAGGTAGATAGGTTAGGTTAATCTAGATAGCTTCCAAACGTATGCCTTCGTTGGCGCGCGCGTGCGTTTATGTGTACGTATATAATTAGGATGTGCATGCGTGTGTGCATGCGTGTGTGCATGCGTGTGTGCATGCTTGCGTATATGTGTATAATGTGTGCGTGCGTGTGTATGTGCGCTCGAGCGCGCGTGTCTGTTTGTGCGATTGCGTACTGCGTGCGCGCAGGCGAGTGTATGTGCGTATGTCCGTGCGCATGTGTATATGTGTGTGTGTGTGCGTGCGTGCGTGCGTGCGTGCGTGCGTGCGTGCGTGCGTGCGTGCGTTACTGTTTGTGTTGACTAGCATCTATATGCTTGAGCAGACTAGAAGAAGAGAAACGCAGACAACTGGAGGAACAGCGCCGCCTAGAGGAGGAAGAAAGAAGGAAAGAGGAAGAACGAATACGTAGAGAAGAAGAACGTATAAAAGCTATCGAGAGACAGGTGCTGAAGACATACACTGCTATACAGTGTTATCCACTATTGCTTTATACACTGTTATACAATTTATTGTTATATATTAAGCTGGGTTTACACTCGTAAGCTCCAAAATCGTAGTAGTAATTGCCCCTTGCCCCTCCCCAAAGTCTATAGGGCCATGTCATCACCACAGCGCTTTGAAGCATTATTATCATCATCATCATCATCGTCGTCGTCGTCACCGTCGTCGTCATCATCATTATCATCATCGTCGTCGTCGTCGTTGCCGTCGTCATCGTCATCGTCATCATCGTTATCATCATCATCATCATCATCATCATCATCATCATCATCATCATCATCATCATCATCATGACAGTACATGTACGCATGCTTTCACAGGAGGAGGAGGAGAGGCGGGAGAGACAGCGGCGGCGGGAGGAGAACAGGATCCGCCGCCATGAGCTGCGCCGCCAGAAGGAGGCCAAGCAGAAGGAAGCTGCGTTTGCGGAAGAGGAGAGACAGCGGGCGATGCGGCGCAGAGAGGAGGAGGCGGAGGAGCTGGTGCGTGCATCTCACAACATTGATGGCTACATTTCTGGCACGCCCGACAGCATGGCCTACATGGATTAGATGATAAAATACATCATATATCACCTATATCTAAATATCCCTCTCTCTATTTATCTATCTATCTATCTATCTAAATATCCATCTATCTATCTATCTATCTATCTATCTATCTATCTATCTATCTAAATATCCATCTAAATATCCATCTATCTATCTATCTATTTATCTATCTATCTATCTAAATATCCATCTATCTATCTATCTATCTATCTAAATATCTATCTAAATATCTATCTATCTATCTATCTATCTATCTAAATATCCATCTATCTATCTATCTATCTATCTAAA
>NW_014578353.1:82783-83979 GCF_000485595.1 Priapulus caudatus
ACACACACACACACACACACACACACACACACACACACACACACAAGCGCTCGCACGCGTTCACAAGCGCGCACGCACGCACGCTCACGGACACACGCGCTCACAAGCACGCGCGCACGCACGCACGCTCACGGACACACGCGCTCACAAGCACGCGCGCACGCACGCTCACGGACACACGCGCGCTTTCGAGATCTCGTCTTTTCGTCAGGTTTCACATTCGATCTCTGTTATTGCGAATCAGGATGAATAGACGTGTTTTCGCAAGCTCGCGATTTTTCTATGGCGTGGAATTCTATATAGACATACCTAGATATTCTACATATTCTACATAGTGTATACCTATCGTTTATTAAGTATGCGACACACACACACACACACAAACACACACACACACACACACACCACACACACACACACACACACACACACACACACACACNTGCGCGTCCATACATGTTCCGTCCATCCATCCATCCATCCACCTATCTATTTATCTATCTATATATCTACATACCTATCTAACTATCTATATATTCATCTATCTATCTCTATATAACATATAACATCTAACGTAAAAAATACAAGCATGATATAATTTAATATATTAATCTCGTATTAGTTTATAGCACACCGTGAGCGTCTAGCATATAATTAACCAGTAATTAAACATCATTAAAATGGATTCTGACATGTGGATTCTAAGACTAGTTTCTGCGTCTATGAAAAAAACTGAAGGAAGCTATAGCTCGGTTAGTATGTTAAGTTACAGTTAGTGTTATTGATAGACATAGGGATGGGGCTAATGCTAGGGATGGGGATATGGATAGGGATGGGGCCAAGGATAGGGATGGGGTTATGGATAGAGATGGGGCTAAGGATAGGGATGGGGTTAGGCCCTACCCGTTAGGGATGGGGATAGTGTTCTGGATAAAGATCGGGTTAGAGATGGGGATCGGTAAGGATTAGGCTTCGAGTTAGGGTTAGTGCCAATGCGGCACATTGACTGGAAGGTATGTGCTTTCTAAATTAAAAACGGAATTTCGACAAACTACCATCTCATTTATTTGGTGACGGATGCGACTACAGCTGCGCATGTCATGTAGTAATGTAGGCGCGCCGCACGTTCGTGGCGACCAAGGAGCTAAATATAGGTGTTGCTATACAGTAGAGGCCGTCCATAGGCTGCAGGCCTG
>NW_014578354.1:0-335 GCF_000485595.1 Priapulus caudatus
CCTATTATTTTCTTTGGAGGCACACCAGGGCGGTTTTATGGTGCGTTTTTCGAGACTACAACTTCTAAACTGGGTTTATTCTAAACACGAATCTTTCCGCTATCCTGGGACTTACTATGTATCACAATACTCTCTATTAAACTATTATAGCGTTCAGCAAATTTTGTCATGACGTCACAACTGACAGCAGGCATCTCATGATACATTCGATCTTGGAACGCTATGCGCATTGGGAAAGCTAGCGTCACAGGTCAACACAAAATGGCGCTCGAAGTATCGCCGCTCGTCACTTCGAAATTTTGTATCAGGTTATAATAGTGTAATACAGAGTATTG
>NW_014578354.1:2184-8009 GCF_000485595.1 Priapulus caudatus
GCATGCTCCCCCCGAATTTGTTTTAAAAGAATGGTGCAATTTGGGGCATTTTAAGCTTTTCTGAACATCTGAGTAAAGTTTTTCAAGTTGTCAAAAGGTACAAACGAACTATAATAGGAAATCAGGGGGCTGAAAATAGGGCAAGTTTTTTTTATTAAATGTCTAGACATAATGATATTTTTCTGTTTCCACCCGTCGCTTGGTCTGAGTAAAACAATGGCAGCAAGGCAGCTTATGACCTGCGTATGCAAGGTAGACAACGCATCGAGATAAACAACATGGCAGAGTTTACTCGCACATCCGGGCTCTCGTGGAGATGCGAAACTACTGGCGCAGAACATAGGTGCATAACTGTCAATCGGTGTATTGTGACCCTAACCCTAACCCTAACCCTAACCCTAACCCTAACCCTAACCCAAACCCTATTTTAAAAAAATATATAAAAAATATAATTTTTAATTGTTGTAAAAATTCATTGTTGTTATTAAATTGTTGTAAAAATTAATTGTTGTTATTAAATTGTTGTAAATAAATTATGTAAATATATGCATTAATTGGAAAAAAATGGTTAAACGGATAAAGATAGAAAAATACAGAAAACAGGAAAATGATTAAAAAACGGATGGGCGGGATTCGATCCACCGACCTTTCAGACTTCAATTGCGGGCTGTAATCGCTCGGCTATTGAGGGATATTGGAATTATGAATTTTGGATGTGCTATGAATATTACGACACTGTGACATCATTGAGCGACGAAACAAGCTCAACCAATAGCAGCGCTCACTAGAGCCCTATGTTCTTGATTGACATAGGAAAAAAAATCACGCCGCCGGGACGAAGATTTAACAAAAGGGCGTGGGTATTCGTCCGAGCATCGGACACCTGTTTGTATGAGCTATTCGTCCGAGCAGTTGTTGCGCATGCGCTGTTCATGTTGCATGCCGCAGGCGCACGGCACGAGTGCCGGAGGTAGGAAGTGTGAAGGGGGGGGGGGTGGTCTGGGGAGTCTTCCCCCAGAACATTTTGAAATCTAGACGCTCTAAAATGCTAAATTGTTATGAGCGTTTTGCTACGGCAGCCCTACGGCTGTAATGCCCCTGCATACATGCGTATGTGGTTATACACCATAGATAGTGTTTGGTACTATGACTCAAGTATACAGGGATGAGATTCTTCCGCGGATCCGCGGAAATCCGCGGATTTGACAGTCCCAGGGGTCGATTTTGTGAAACGTCTAAATTCGTTGAGAAAATTGGGAGGGGGGTAACAATGTAACAATTTAAATTATATACCCTCAACAGCACCTGACTGTAGACTGTATGTAGAGTGTAGACAGTAGGCTGACAGCGAAGTATACAGTGTATCTGTTTTTGCGTACCAGAAAAGAAAATCCTCGTTCACAGGCTGCAGTAGAGGGGCAAACATTTGAGGTAGCTGATCACGTAACGCCCATGCCTGGCCTGGGGGCCGGGTTTACATGTTGCTGCGTGCATGTTGTGTGCATGACTATGCACTGATTGTTCCATTCGCATTGTGTTTCTTTCATTCAAATCTCGTTCGCTCACCTTTGTGTCAAAGAACAGTGCACGTAGCAGGGAATAGAGCACCGATAATGGATGACCTAAGTGACATGACACTTGATACATTTAAATTATGGTCAATCCATGCTCTAAAAGTCTTTCGTAAGCCAATACGATCCGTTTGAACAGCCCTTCACACGAGTAAAGAATTTTACGTTTTACACGAGTAAAGAATTTTACTCGCAATTCTGGCACGGAAACTCCTCCCGACCTTTGACCTTAGGCTTAAACGCATGCGCAGTGTTAAACTGTCAACGGGTGCATGTATGCAGTGAATGCACCATAAAACAGGAGTTTGAGGCACGTGATTTGTATCAACCAATGGCAGCGCTCACTAGAGCCCTATGACTATGTTCTTGATTGACCTAAGAAAAAAAATCTGTGCGCTGACCCCGGTAAAACACAGCATATACTATAAAGAGCACCGTGTTAGTGGTAAACCGAATATTATAACACTCACACTGTGATACCGGTTCAAGGATAGAGTAGCTCTAGTACTATAGGCTATAGCTACTATACTCTATAGCCCGCGGATAGCTGCCGCAGCTAAGCCTAAAGGAAGGATAGAGATGATGTAACCCGACCAGGCTGTGTGACTAACGTCAATAGTACGACGTTAGTCATAGACGTAGATTAATATAGATAATTATAGATAGTATATTAATATAGATTAATAATAGATTAATATAGACGTAGGTATTCTAACCCTAGCAATACCGTTTCTTGGAGCTAGAGATGATGTACACATTGAGACCTATGTTATTTTCGTAAATGTGGGGGTAGGCCCTTTAAAATCGACAGGGGTGTTCTTGAAGGTGTTGTTCCACCGTGACAACTAACTATGACTTATAATAAGATACTTTACATTAGTAGACTAGATTAGTACAATTATTAGAGCAAAAAAGAATTTCCCTTGCCATGCACTTGCAGTTTTGTTATCATCTTGCGCAAACATACAGATGGCAGCACTGAGTCTGACGTCATCCTTCTAAGCAGCGAATCATCTATTAGCATCGTGCACATTACCGCCTGATCCCTGATTGCGAATCTTTAGATCTGAGAGAATATTTAGAGAAGAATTAGCCATAGCCTTCATGATAACAGTTAACATTTAATATAGTTAAGGAAAACTATAGAGGCACTTCTGTGCTAGCGAATATGCCCGATCTAGCCATAGTTCGGTCAGTTTTAATAAAGTTACAAGGTCCGGGACGAACCCCTACTCCAAATTGACCCGTAGCCGTAGTGAATCAACAGAGGCGAGCGCAAGCGACCAGTCATTTCAGTCGGAACCGTGTAGTTGTTGAAAGAGATGTCGTTGAAGAGTGATGAAATACAGTGAATCAATTGATTTCTATACCTTAGCTTGTAACGTATCATTTACATAAGCATTCCAAGTTCAAGTAGGTATAAAAATATTTCGTGTTTTGGTCACATTTGACCACTCTGAGACGGTGTAAATTTTCCCTCCAAAATTCAACTCGCGATGCCGTTGCTGCGTAGACAACCATTTGTCAAACAAAAGCCTCCGGAAGATCTGGGGGCAGACGAAGAAGTGTTTTTCTGTGAGCTTACCAAAGAAGTATTTCGAGACTATGAGTGAGTTGTTATAAGTTTTTAAGTTTCGCAATATTTCGTCGCCTGTGTCATAAATATTATGTTGGAACTTGGATGTATTTTGATATATCTAAATTCTTCCTCTAGATATCTTCCTCTAGATGTAACCCCCACTTGTTACTACTACACCCTACTCTTGTTGGGGGCCCAAGGATAGAGAACATGGGTCCCAATAAAACCAATGTGCCTAATCCTAACCCTAACCCTAATTCTAACCCTAATCCTAACCCTAACCCTAACCCTAACCTATTATATTGATATAATATTATATTTATATTGATGTAAATGACATTGGTTTTATTGGGACCCATGTTGATTCTTGATCCTTGATGTAGTACTTAGTAGCCTAGTAGTAGTAGGGTGTAGTATAGTAGTAGTAACACAACCCTACTCTTGTTGGGTTACATTATTGTATCTAATCTTCCTCCCACTCCTAGTTATATATCTTGAATCTTCTTACCACTGCCACTGGTAATACCAGTACAGTACCACTAGGCACTACCACTAACTATGGCTCATCTAGGGTCTATGTCCCCCAGGGTACTATCGGAGGGTACCCTGGGTACGGTTCGATATATCGGAACGTACCCTGGTAACTATCTGATATGGTTAGGGTTAGGGAGTAGGCGTAGGCGACTCCCTAGACTCGTTAGTGGAGTAGGCGAGGTACGGTCCGGCATATTAGAATTAGATAGTACCAGGGTACCCTCCGATATATCGAACCGTACCCAGAGTACCCTCCGATAGTACCCTGGGGGACAGACCCTCTCAGCCTAACTATGGAAAGCCATCCCCTTCAAAAATCATTTTCAAACATTTCAAATACAAAATTTTAAATCAATTTAAAACATTTCAAATTAATAAATAAAAATAAAAATTACTTTATATTGTTCGAGAAGTTTAAATTCAAAAAATTAAAATATATTTACAGAATAACAAATAAATTTATTAACTTGCCAATTAATTCACAACTTTCCAAAATAATTGCCTGATGTGCAAATTCCTTCACATCATTGTAAAAATTCATTTTCTAAATGTACAATTTATTTTCAAAACAACAAACGAATTTACTAACTTGCAATTTAATTGAGAACATGTTACATAAACTCACAAATATTCAAATCTTGCTTCATCGCCCTAACAATTGAAATTATAAGTTTTAAATTAATCTACAGAATAACGAATCAGTTCACTAAGTTTGAAATTAATTTATTACTTTTAACATTAATCACCAGAAATGTGAATCTATCTGTTAGTTTCAGAATTATTAGGTAACAAACGACAAATGTATATCTTAAATTACAAATTAATCATACAGCTTTCAAAACATATATAACCGTTTACAATCAAAGAGCTCATTTAACAATCAATTCATAGGACTTGCAATCTATTCACTACACTTTCCGAACCAGCCAACTACAAACCAAACTTCAAATCAATTTATTCGAAAAGTGCCCGGATGCTTCAGCTGAGATGGATACGCTATTGGGGGATCTGATTTTACCACCCTGCAGGAAAGATGTGTTTGTTTACAGCTGTAGACTATAGTGTTATAGTTATTTGTATATATAATTATATTATATATAAATTGTAAATATAAAGTAATTTGTATTTTTATTAATTAATTTGAAATGTTTAAAATTGATTTAAAATTGTGTATTTGAAATGTTTGAAAATGATTTTTGAAGGGGATGTCTTTCCATAACTAACAGTAACAACTATCAGTACACACCTGAAAATGCCTGGTATATACTGGCAGAACTAGTTGTGTGCTTACTATTTACTAAATTAGATAGATAGAGCCAGATAATGATTAGGTACTACATCACTTATAATATATAATTTGTTATTTTTTAACTATTTAAGCAAAAGACACATATAGGCCTGAGTCACTATTTCTTCACAATTGCTCCTTCTGTATTAATTACATGTGCTAACATATGGACATGATAAGACGAGGTGAAGACTGTGACTGGAACTATTCTTCACTTATTTATCACATGACTCTACTGCATATCATACTAATGTATCAGTAGCTCTCACAGCCTCCTTACACGATGCTGACATTATAAGAAGTCATTCAAAGAGAATGTAAGAAATGTAACGAAGCAAGAAATGTGTTAAAAGTACGCATTTGTAATGTTAGATAGCAGGTGATTTTCTCCTGATTCACATTCTTGCATTTTCGCATTTTTCAGGGAATTTTTTGAAAGAACGATCTTGTACAACAGTCTAGTGTGGTCATGTTCACTGACTGGCCGACCAAACCTTACGTACCAGGAGGCGCTAGAATGTGAAACCAGGGCTCGAAGGAATCTGGCTGCCTTCCCAGAATACCTTCAGCGACCCATTCTATTTCTAGCAAGCCTTACGCGTAGGGGGCGCCTTAATGACATGTGCGATGATATCTATCTGTTCAGCAAGGAGCGGTTCTTCATTGGAGAAAGGGTGGAAGTGGTCCATGGAGGTGAAAGGTAAAAGAGCTATTTGATTAAGTCTCATGTTTTTAATCTTGAAGTGGCTGCAAGATACCACTGCTATGGACTCAGGAATATTAATGTACTAAGTAACATGTACTAAGTAACATGTACTAAGTCCTCAAATGCTTGGTTGTCAGTTGATGGCAT
>NW_014578354.1:8019-16527 GCF_000485595.1 Priapulus caudatus
ATTTGATTAAGTCTCATGTTTTTAATCTTGAAGTGGCTGCAAGATACCACTGCTATGGACTCAGGAATATTAATGTACTAAGTAACATGTACTAAGTGTACTAAGTGTACTAAGTAACATGTACTAAGTGTACTAAGTAACATGTACTAAGTAACATGTACTAAGTCCTTAAATGCTTGGTTGTCAGTTGATGGCATTTTGCTCGAAAATATGGTGGTTTTGTCATCCTCGATACAAGCTAAACATACCCATTGTATATGGTATGATCGAGTTATCAAAGGTCATGCAGTATTAGCTTTAAAAATAGGATCTGTGGGCAACAGTCTCGCCTGTTACGCTTGATATATTGATAAGAAAGGGCTGAAATCTATAGGCTTGTTGCCGTGTTTACCCCTAAAATGCGTATTGTCTGCTGAATACAGTAGCTTGCATATAAATAGTGCCTTTTTTGAAGTCATGTTGCTCCAAATATTTCACAGACAAGGGGAGTTGGGAGCTATTGAAAGATTGGTACTTATGATATTATAGCAGCTTTGTCTATTCTTTAATAAATGATGTGATCAGAATAACAATAGTCATAGGAATGTTTCAAGGTAAAACAGAGGAAGAACATCTCTTCACGGATATATAGTAAAGGATGTAATGTGTTTATATTTTGTGGGCTCACATGGCTTACGTTCAAATTTCACCACTTGTGACGGTGGAGGTTACCACAATCTGGCCTGCATGCATGCAGCTGAGCAAATTATCTACCGATGGCAAATAACCAAGGATAACAAGCATCCAGAGTGCCAAGCATTGGCAACCATTTTGTGGTAACTCTCCCCAGGCCAGCCGCCCTGCACTAGCAGCGAGAGCAAGCGTGCATGTACATTGGCAGCTGTCACTTCATGGATGCCTGCTTGCCTGCTGCACGGGTGTGCTAGGCTCATCCAGCATGACTAACACCTAGTTTCCCGCAACCATTGATTGCTAGCTTGTCACTCTAGGAAAACTACACGAATTACTCATCAGGTGGAGCTACCTGCTTTTTGGTTCAATAACCTGCTCACAGATAAACCTGTGTTCAAGAAGTCAAACTGGTTAACTTGCATTGCTATAGTTACCAGCTGGGATATTTATGACGTGCTCCTATGTGGAATCGGCAGGGTTGCATTGACTAATACTGCGTCCACACATTTAGATACACGTGAACAGTGATGACATAGCAAAATCCTACAACTCCACTGCCTTCAGTGTCCCCTTAAATAGCAAAAAAGGCGATCACCTAATAAAACGTATTGTACTTGTAGTGTTTGATTTAATACATAAAATTAGTGGCAGAAAGTATTGATGTAATGGAATAAAGTGTTTTAGAGTATACTAATGTAATAACAGCACGAACACATGCATAGATCTACACATGTGTCCATGATAAGAAAGAATTATAAAGTATGTATGTTTATGATATTATAATTATTGTTGATGTGCACATAATGCATGTTTATTTGGTTACAGACTGACTTGCCAAGTACTCAACGTTTACCAATCTTCATTGGATGCATCAGGAATAAACGGACATGAAAATGATCATATGAACACGTCTGGCAGGTAGGTTCTGATGGATTACAATTCACAAAGTAAATCTTGTGTCTTTAGTGCCATTATAATATTGAACTGATGGTGGAAAGCGAATTTTTGTCATGATAAGCATTACTTACCTGTAACCTGTTCTGTTCACTGTATAATTGTTATGTAATTGTGATTTTCAATTATAATATGTGAAATCATGATTGTGCAATTTTAAAACTTAAAATAAATGATGTACACATTTATGTTGTAGCTCTGAAGAAGGTGCCAAAAGCTTTGGAGCTAGCCCTGAATCATATACATACTGTGTACAGGAGATCGGCACTGATGACAACCCCTTTACCATTGATGCGTTGAATATCTCGTAAGTGTTTTTTGTTGTCTATCTTGTTGAATCTTCGGTCTGCTCATGAGGTCGTATTGTAAAGGGCCATAGGCATTGTTAGCATTTTGACTCGGTGACTGTTTGGTATAATTTCACGCTATTACATGTTACACTTATGTCTGTATTTGATGAATTTGCAAATATTTACTTTAAAAGTAATTATGGTCTTGCAGACGAAAGAAAGGGGTGTTAACAAGAGACAAGAACAAACTTTACCTCAAACTGCACTGTAGACCAGACAACGGTCTATGGAAAGTTAAGGTATTCTTGCAAAACACGTGTAGTTTGTATTCAATTGCTTGTTTGCATATATTTGTGTATAGTTGCCTGAATTCATATCATCTTGTCATTGCTACCAAATATAGTGTTCATGGCTGTCATTTTGGCATTTCTTTATGTGAACATAGATGGCTATAGTTTAGTGATTTATTTTTCACGATTTGGTGACAAAATAGATTGTATCTTTGCAGTTGCCAAATGCTTATCTTTGAAATGCATGTGCTATTGCTGTTTTCCAGCCAAAATTCGTTGAGAAGTTCAGATTAGCAGAGATGACATTTGCATCAGTTTTCTGTGGAGCACCGCCAAAATTTAGCCTTTCGCCAGCAAAGAGGGTAGTGGGTCAACACCAGTCTAATGGTAAGAAGGGCGAGCGATAGTGCATGGCTGGGGTTGTTTTGGAACATGGGTTGTTGCATTGAATTACAGGAATTCTTGTGACTGTAACAGATGAGATAATATAGAGACAGTAGTAAGAGATAAGATTAATTACTTCTTACCATCTAGTCAGATCAGCCACACCTGTCATATATATATATATACACACTCCTGTAGCTTTTGTAGTGTGTAACTTTGATTTTTTTCCAGCTGTGCCAGGAGTCTCTTCAAATCGAAGCAAGGCTATGGATGCTAAAAGGAGAGAAGAGCAGAGGCTTGAAATTGAGCAGATAGGTAAGCGTAAGACTTTAAACTGATAATATTCAACACAAGACTAGATAGGAATGAAAAGTCTTCCAAGTTTAATGTCGAAAACAAAAGCCATGTTAAGATCGTGAGGTAGATGTATTTGTATTTTCTGTACAATAGCAGATGGTCAAGTTTTGTGAATATACTAATAACTGAAGCTATATTTGCACAGAAGCTGGCTTGCTGATATGTGATCATAGTTGCATCTATCAGGTTATATTTACCAACTGAATGGATTTTGCAGCATGCAGTCAAACAGCAATATATCTGTACCATATATGTATTTTACTGTAGTTATTGTTATAGTGTATGTGCCCGTGTAGTTACATTAGTTCTCTTAGTCAAGAGAATGGCTATGGAAATAGAGACCATTAATTTGTTTCGTTTCGATATAATCTGTGTGAGACCCTGTTGTTTTGAAACACAGGGAACTAACAGGGAGAATGTTCACCAAATTTAACAATATTGGTTTATTGTGAAAACAGATTTCCTTGATTTGATCTGCAGCTAGAAAACAAGATCAGGAACAGCTAGAGAAAGAGCGAATACAAATGATAAGGGATGCTATGAAGCTGAAACAAAAACTGGCAGAGGAGAAGGAATTCCAGAGAGAGAAGAGAAGGCAGGAGATGGAGTTAGATAGGCAGAAGAAAAAAGAGGTAACTGGCAGCAATCAAATTGACAATTTTTATTATATTTGAATAACGGAGTTATGAATTATCCACATAGCAAACATGCGGACTACAGAACTGCATAGGCTTTTACATGAAGTAATGATGAAGTAAAAAGGAAGTAAGAACCTAATTGGCATCGAAAAATGTTTATGGTAGGAGAGAGATAATCAACGAGAGCAAAAACGTTTGAAGGCGGAGTACATGAAGGAGTGGAGCAAACCCAGAGATGATCTCTGTTGCAATGACCTTAAGGTGAGTAGATTTAACACACAAGTCGCCATCCAAACTTTCAGTTAAGTTAAAGTGGAGATAATCTTGGGGTGGAAACATTAAATAAAGCTATCACAACATTTAAGATTGGTGAAATTCGTTTATAAGTAGCTTCATTGACTCGATTTTCATATTGGTCTGCTGACATAATATGCCTCTTATAATTTAATGTGATGTGTGTGCAAATAGTCCGATTGCCTTTAATTAGTCAAAATTGCTTTTTTATTTAATGTCTCCCTCACACGAATTTCACATGAAATAATTATTTGATTAAGCAATATTGATTACCTACATGTGCCGGAAGTTGCAAGTAAAATCAGCCTTTTAATTATATCGTGATATTCCTATTTTAAAACTATACTATTGTACGATTAAGAATGATATTTACTGTAAATATGTCACTGCAAAAAAAGGTCTTACAGGAAGTTGTAGATTTTGCCTGACGATAAATTACATTGCACAGGATCTTCCACAACCAACGGAAATCCAAACTGTTGTGTCCAGTAGTTTGTTTGGAGATATCGTGGCTGTGTTGGAGTTTCTACAGGCATTCGGTTCAATCTACCATGTCAGCGATGTGTTTCCCGATGGAATTTCTTTTAGTGAGTATTTATTTAGATTGTGAAGAATTTTAGGTATTCCACCTAATATTTGGTGGGTGGGATGAGGCGGATGGGATGGGATGGGATGGGATGGGATGCAGCAGATGGAATGGGAATGATGAGTGGAATGAGATGTAGCAGGCTTTTCACGGGTCCGATCGGCCCAAGCCCCGTAAACAACCCCGTCTCTGGTGTCCACTGGGCTTTTTTTCCGGCCCCCGTCAAATTTTGTGTTTGGAGTTTACGTGTTCGTTTGCAGGCATGTTGGAGCAGGGACTCGCAGACAGGGATCCGCAGGGCTTTTTTGGTGACCTGCTGCAGTTCCTGCTCAGTGCAATCTTCATCGAACAGGAGGAGGAGTGGCAGAGTGCAGGTGCCGAAAAGTCGTCGCAGGCAGGTAAGCCATTCTCGATATGCTAACGAAGCACCGAACAGGGCTAATAAATAAATAATAACAAATAATCAATAAGTGTAATACTGTGTCGGCTAATGTTTCACAATCAGAACGTTTCATTGAAAAGTTTGAGGTTTGAGTCCTGCCTCGGTCATTGCTGTCATGTTCTTAATGAGCTAGGCACATGTTTTCCTCCATCTTACGGGATGTGCTAGGGACTGACCGATTTGCATTGCTCCATTTTACTGATATTTTATTTGTTTTTTTTGTCGTTTACTGCAGTGGACATGTCTGAATCCTACGGCAATGGTGATGTAGAGGCAGCCATCAATGAAGCAACCATGGCTGCAGCGTGGTCCCGTCAGTTCCACGGTAAGCGGCGTGCAAGTGCTCCCCTACAATTATATCAGAAATAATCTACTCCTCTAATCTCCCAGTAATCTTTATTAATCTCCTTCAGAAGGCATTGGTTGGCAGTTTTTTGACATATAATACCATTCTCTCATTTTATAATTCAGAATAGTATAACTCAATAAATAAACTAGTTAATTAAATGCATATTTTAAAACGTTTTATCATAGCATTTTTTATTTTAGCGATTGATGCAATCAGCGTAATTGTGTTTGCGTGGTATCATTCTGTTGTGAATTCGTGCAGGAGCGAAGCTTGGCAGTCTAACGATGGACACCTACACGGTGACAGAGGTGCTACGTCTACATCTAATGGCGGCTGGTGCTCGCCAGACACAGAGCATCACCAGGTAAACTGTGTTCACACTGTTCGTTTGACACCATGTTTCGTGGAATATACCATGGAATATTAATCAGCAGTTTCGTATTGCTAATGAAAGCAATCTGGGGCAACCTGTACGGGTTTTTTTGTGGAATACCAGCAGCAGCAGCATTTGGTTGATGGGCATAATGTAAGCTTTATGGTTGGTTCTGTTGCGGAATAGCAGCAGCATGATGCTAATGAGCACACTAGGTCATTAGCTGTAATCTGTACGGTTTTCATCGCCGAAGAACAGCGCAGCATCATTTTGTTAGTGAGCACAGTGTAACCTCATCTTTTCATTTTGGAATATCAACAGCGTAATTTTGCTAATGTGGGTAGTATGTTTTACACTGTGTGCATCGTGAATGTTTTTACTATATTGTTCGTGGTTTGGTATGCAGGGCACGAAATTGAGATTTTTTTGCACCGGCCCAGAGGGCTGGTAACAGCAATTTTTTACCAACCCTCACCATAATTTACCAGCCCTCACAAATTTTGTTTGTAAAATCAATGTCATGTTTCACGCTTGCATTCTCGATTTAAAATGTGTAAAATGTTCATAAATTATGGCATGATATCATGATATCATGATATCATTCAAGTAAAATAGTAAATATGCTATTTGCTCATTAATGCTATAAATAAAAATGTAGGTACTCGCTAACATGGCTGATACCACTGGCTCGGAGGGCCGGTGTTTTGCCAATGTTACTGGCCCACCAAATAATTTGCCGGCATATGCCGGTGGGCCGGTGTTAATTTCACGCCCTGGGTATGACAAGTAATGCTGGGTGTGCTAAGGGTTGACTGACGAGTGTTGTACACAATATGTATTTATCTAGCTATGCTGCGATGGTATCTAACATAGTTATGGTCAGAGCTAATATTACCACATCTCAAGGCTAAATGATTTTGTTTGACCAGGTACCAGTTTCAGCAGAGGTGCGGTTACTGCCCCAAAGATGACCCTGGGCTGGAATTTAAGATGGCTGAACCGGGCATAATGGAGGCATTAA
The DNA here is from genome assembly GCF_000485595.1 of Priapulus caudatus. Lineage (NCBI taxonomy): Eukaryota > Metazoa > Priapulida > Priapulimorpha > Priapulimorphida > Priapulidae > Priapulus > Priapulus caudatus. The sequence goes on from NW_014578354.1 coordinate 14,670, forward strand.
GTACCGGGAGTGTTTTTGACCTGTCAGCTTGTAAGTACTATTCTTTTTGGTCACATCATGTAATGCTAGTCTTTGATTCTCTACCTTTATAGTAACATCTGGTTAATAAGAGAAAGCTTATAGCTGACTGTATAACCCTAAATTAGTTGCATAAGAATTCCTGCTAAATAATCCTGCACAGAAAAGGGTTCACATTGTTTCAACTGTGTAACTGCTGCTTACATGTTTACACATTGTTGCAACTGTTTATATGCTATTTCAGTTTTATATATGTTGTTTCATCTGTTGTTTTAGCAATTTATCTGTCGTCTTAGCTGCTTTAATGTTCTCTCACCCTTTTACATATTGTCTCACCTGTTTACATGTTGTTTCCGCCGTACATGTGTACATGTTGGTTCATTTATGTACATGTTATCTCAGCTGTTTATGTTGTGTTTCAGCTGATCGACTGAAGATTCTTCATGTGCTCATCGGTCAGTTGCTCACCTACACGGCCATTAGGGATGTGATAGAGGACAACATGGAGAAGCTGAGGCAGTTAAAGTACGAGCTGAGACACCTACAATGGGCTGAGCAACGTAAGGAGAAGGAAGAACAGCAAGCCAGGTATGGTAGTGATGTATCAGAAGGATAGCTAGTACATACTTTTATGCTGTGTATGGATGTTAGGGTTGTGACTAAATGAGTGATGAATTCACCACTGATTAATAGTAGACAAAATTTGAGGGTAAATTGAGTAAGGATTTCTACGTGTGTAAATTATATAGAAATTAAAACACGAGTTCCCTTGCCGGATAGAGACTGTCCTATACTAGTTTATATATTCCAAATGAAATAATTTCAGATTTCACAAGAAAAGGGAAGAAAAAAGGAAAGAGAGAGAAAAGCTGGAAGAGCTTAGGGCCAAGAAGCTGAAGACAAGAGAAGATCAGCTTAAATCTGAGGAGACTGTGTAGGTCTCATTTTGCAGCTCTTGTTTATGAATCACATTCGTCATTATAATCTACAATACTTGGAATTTCTCAACTGAATTTTTGCCACTCGTCTCCAGTTTCCCCGAAAAGAAATCGTAACGAGAATTTACCTATTGAATTCACAGATATGTTAACACATTATCTCTACCCCACTTAGCCTCAGCAGTGTGGGATCAAGCGAGTTCAAAAACCACATGTTATTTTCTATATCTGTATTCTCGATTCGCCAACGTGTGTGTTTGTGGGTTTAGGAGTGTGGGGTCAAGTGAGGTCAACAGCGAGATCGAGCTGTCGGACGACGACGAAGACGACAATGGCGGCGATCGACCGTCCACTCGCCGTTCAGAGAAACAAGAGGAGGCGTTGATAGAAAAGCTAGTGCAGCGATCTGCTTACAATAACGAGGTATGCTGATGTGTCTCCCTACTGGCATGGATGCGTGCATGCTTTCCTGTATGTAAATGCTTGCATGCCGATGCTACTGTTCCCGCCACCACCACTGCCACCTCCAGGACCACTACGACCGCCATTGTCTCTAGCACTTACCAACCACAACCACCACCTCCTCTACCACTACCACCACCCTACCAATGCCGCCACCCCTGCCGCCACCACCCCACCGATGCCGCTACCACCCCACCAATGCCGCCACCCCTGCCACCACCACTACCACCACCCCACCAATACCACGACCACGACCACCACCACCACCACCAACGACAACACCACCACCACCACCAACGACAACACCACCACTAGCACCATTGCCACTACTACTACCACCACTAGCACCACCACGACCACCAGCACCGCCACCACCGCCTCCTCCGCCGCCGCCAACACCAACATCAACACCAACACCACGACCATCGGCACCGCCACCA
>NW_014578354.1:17135-24481 GCF_000485595.1 Priapulus caudatus
ACCACTACCACCACCACCACCGACACCACCACCCATACCATCACCCATACAATCACCATCACCACGACCACATTGGCACTGCCACCACCCATACCACGCTGGCACCGCCGCCACCCATACCAGGTTGGCACCGCCACTACCCATACCATGCTGGCACCGCCACCACCCATACCATCACCCATACAATCACCATCACCACGACCACATTGGCACTGCCACCACCCATACCACGCTGGCACCGCCGCCACCCATACCAGGTTGGCACCGCCACTACCCATACCATGCTGGCACCGCCACCACCCATACCATGCTGGCACCGCCACCACCCATACCACGCTGGCACCGCCGCCACCCATACCAGGTTGGCACCGCCACCACCCATACCACGCTGCCACCGCCACCACCCATACCACGCTGGCACCGCCACCACCCATACCACGCTGGCACCGCCGCCACCCATACCAGGTTGGCACCGCCACTACCCATACCATGCTGGCACCGCCACCACCCATACCATGCTGGCACCGCCACCACCCATACCACGCTGGCACCGCCACTACCCATACCATGCTGGCACCGCCACCACCCATACCATGCTGGCACCGCCACCACCCATACCACGCTGGCACCGCCACCAGCATCCGCCCCACAACCTTCACACGTTAAGACACGCAGACAAGATCGCACTGCATCTTACAGGAGATCGACGAGGAGAGTCTGACGCCGAAGCAGCGAGGCATGCTGCAGCAGCGGCGAGCCGACGACGAGGCTCAGCGTAAGATGGTCGTGCTCAGGAAGGAGCAGAGCATGGCCAGCGACGTGCTCAAACTACAGCAGGGTAGGTGCATCGCGTCCGTGCTGACGCGCGGCAGCGACGGAGGCGGCGATGACGCCGTTTGCTTCCTCTTTGCCGCCAGGATAGGGGGTTACTCTGGGAAATTGAAGTATGTTGCCCAAAAAATAGCCAATTGACTTTTTTGTAGCCAATGTTGTCAATTACTCAGTTTGGTCACTTTTAGCCAAAAAGTAGCCAGTCTGGTGTTTTTTTGGCCAGCACAAAAAAGTGTAGCAACTGGCTATTTTAGCGAGTGGTAGAGTAACCCCAGAGGATTGGCTTTTGCACTGTTTTTCACTATTTGTATCACATGATTTTGTGTAGCGTGCTCTGGTTGAGCGGCAGCGTATTGTAGAAGTTATTTCGCCAGAATGAATGAACACCATAAAATCATAGGTGAAATCAGTATTAATAATGTAATATTAATTAAATTAAATTAAATAATTTAAAATTAATATGTAAATTCTCATTAATCAGCTGCCTTGTTTCAACAGATGGCAGTATCTTCTAGGTTATAGTGTGTACATATTGTAAGTAGACATATAAGTAATATGAATGTTTTTGTAGGTTCTGCTATCTTTCCACTGGGCAGAGACCGGTCGTATCGCAGGTACTGGCTGTTTATGGGTGTTGCTGGTCTCTTTGTGGATGACGATGAAAGAGAAATAGGTGAGTAGGTAGATGACACAATGGTCAAACTTAAACTAATCCCTGGCCAAATGTAATTAGTATTTAGATTTCCATCGTATGTCACAGTAACCTCTAGTACACGGAGCTCAGTTCAAAATAGATCGATGGTTTGCAATTGCCTTTATAAATGAAAATGTTAAATACCATAAAAAGGGGAAGCAAGTGTAAAGGAGAGGGAGGGGAAGATTAGGAACAGGAAGGGGTGAGGTACGTAAGATGGTGGGAGGAGGAGGGTGGGAGACAGAGAGTGAGTGAGAGAGAGGAAGAGCGAGATGGAGGAGGGCCAGGAGAGGGAGAAGAAAAAGTGGGAGGTGAGGAGGCAGAGGAAAAATCGGATCGCACCGGCCATCTGGAATCGTGAAAAACAAACCCCTCGCGCTTTGTCTCGCTACCACACGCTGAATTCTCCCCGCAGGCCGCTGCCTCGCTCAGCCGACGCCGACGGGCCGCGACGTGTCCGACTCGTTTCTCAACAACAACATTCCCGCGAGCGTCGTCAACAAGCGGCTGCAGGGCATCATCGCCGAGGAGCGCGGATTCCACGGCGCCTCGAACCCCATCAGCCGCACGAGCAGCGCGAGCAGCCTCACCGACCTCTCTGCGCAGGTGGTGAGCGTCGCCGACCTCACTGCGCAGCCGCCGAGCGTCGCGAGCGCAGACAGCGGCCGCTCCAGCGTCGACAGCGACATCGAGATCGTCTGCGTGATGAAGCCGGGCGACGCGGGGGCGCCACCGGGCGTCACCGCGCCCGACGACGGCAAGATGGCGGCCAGCGGGTCGGCGGAGGTCGACCCCTGCGCGGCAGAGGTCGACCTCTGCACGGCGGATGCGGCGACGTGTCTCGTGCACGGCGCAGGGCGCGCGGTTGCGCCGTGGACGCTCTACCCGAGCGTCGACAACTACGAGCAGCTGATGGGGGCGCTGAACGCGCGCGGCTACCGCGAGGGGACGCTGCGCGACGCGCTGCAGACGGAGAAGACGCGCGTCGTTGCGTCGATGATGCGCTGCGACACGGACGCTCTGATGTCGGCCGTGCTGCCGTCGTCATCACAGAAGTGCGACAAACAAAGGTACTTGCGACATAGGGGCATCGTGTTACCGGCCTCTCAGGGTATTACAATCAGATCTTTCGTTAACCGGGATATTGCAGTCGGCTTTGTGTGTGAGTTATATCGCTTCCGGTTTTTTAGTAAGTTTTTTAATGATTTTTTTGGCAGCCATTTACATAAGGCAGCCATAAAATTTGTGCGGTGCCATTAATTCCCGTCATGCGTGATAGAGGGATTCAAATGGTGTGATGAACTCGTGTCGAGGCATAAATAATACCAGCCGGAAATAACGAGGGTGTGGCACGGGAAGTCTGCAGCGCATCTGTGCGACTTTAATCCGTGCGAGCGCAGATTGCACGGCAAATTTTCTCGTTCCAGGAGGAGCAAAGAACCGAGCAAGTACGGCGCAGCGGAGAACCTGCTGGAAGTACAGCTTTGCGACATGATTTTGGACATGGAGGAGAGAATCTATGCAGGCACGCTAGGATATATGCGCTCTGTCGAGGACAGGCTAGCCTGGCGCGTCGACATCCAGGAAGGTAGGCAGGAACGCACGAATGGTTGTTCACGGTCGTAGATTCCCTCAGTGGAATATTAAGTCGTATCCTTAAGCGGAAAATCGTGTACAAAAGACGTCTGAATAAAGTTGGTGTCTTGCAGATTACATCCTGTTACTGGCCTTGGCCTCCTGCGCCTGGGTATTTTCTCGATGCTTATTGTTAGTGTGTTAGGAATTTCAGACCACTTGTAAATTCACATTTATTAAGTGCAACTGGGGTTGCCTTTTTTTCGAGATAAAATGTGGAAAACTAAAGGCTGGAGAAGTATGGCAGCTGGCAATGCATGCTGCCGCTCGTCGTCACGGTAATAGTCGCCAGGCAAAGTGTATTGACGCCGGGAACGCTGCGTATGTTCAGATGCCGGGAACGTTGCGTATGTTCAGATGTGGGGAACGCTGCGTAGGTTCAGTGTAGAAGATCACCCACTTATCATCATCTCGTCACTCTCCCTTAAAGGCAAGGTGAAAATGAATGGAGCGTGGCACGACGAGGACGACGCGACGTGCAACGGCGGGGCGGACGACGGCGGACTGATGGAGGCGACGCACGACGACGATGGCGAGCGGGAGCGGACGAGAGAGGTCGTGACCCGGCTTGCTAGCGCCCTCGTGCAGGTCGCTCAGGGAGTGGAGCCGCGGTACCTGAAACCGCCGCTAGGGGGAGATGACAGTAGGAAGCAGAAGCAGAAGAAGCTTGTTGAGGAGGGCGAGGGAGATGCTGTCGTCAGCGCACAGACGGATCTGTTCCAGCGATGGCAGGAGTCGTTGCTGGAGGCCACTAGTCTTGCTCGGGTAATGCCATCTAGTAACGCGTCAGTTAATGCAGGAAATCACGCTTGCAATATACTCTGATATCGTACGTGTGTATAATGAAGCTCTTCCTAAGAGATGTGGCAGTTAGTTAATAGGATCGCGCAGAAGTAGTTTGTAGTTTTCAATTGTGATTTCAGTATGGCTTTAGAAGTAAATTTAGATTGAGAAGATGCTGCAATAGGGAAGGTGGAATTTGTCCTGTCCAAGTCTGTCATTCTCATCTAGGCCCACTTGAGCAATACTTATTTCAACATCTGTTGTGAGCTGTAACTGTATAATATACATATTAATATATAATGTATAATATATATATGTTATGTCTCACATTGTCATCTTATATCCGTTATGTGCTTACGATGATTGCAGGTGTTTCTACACCTGGCCACTCTTGATTCGAGCATCATCTGGTCCAAGTCGGTGCTAAACGCGCGCTGTCGGCTGTGCCGCAGAAAGAGTGACCCTGACAAGATGCTGTTGTGTGACAGATGCGATAGAGGTCACCACATGTATTGCCTCAAGCCAAAGGTCAAAGTAAGTAGCTGTAGCAATCTTATCAACTCTGATGAAAGACGTGTATATTGAAGGTATATCCGATGCCTGTCCTTTTAAAGTCAGCTCGAGAATTGTGTGTGTGAGTGACCGCATGCATTTGAAATTATTGAGAGAGAAAAATTGTCAGTTCGCTTTGTCTCTCCAGTTTCATTCTCTCTGGAGTGGTCTCTTTGCAGACTCGTGATTACACTGTTGCTGGTTTATTTGTGCTTTTCACAGGCGATTCCCACAGGGGAGTGGTTCTGCCCAGAGTGTAAACCGAAAGAAGCCAGGTCGCCACGCAAACAACGCAAGCTTGTAGTCGAGGAGGAGGAGGAGGAGAAGGAGGAGGAGGAGGAGGAGGAGGAAGAAGATGAGGAATGTGACGAGGAGGAGGAGGAGGAGGAATCTGATGATGACGATGAGGGGGAAGAGGAACCAGAGGATTCCATGGATCAGTCAGGAGATGAGGAGATAGTGTAGGTGTATTACCTTATAGCACGTGCAAAAAACAGATGCCTGAAAAACCCCTGTTAAAATTTGCTTCCTAAGCTATCTAATCTACCAGAATTCATCACGGATTATGCAAAATTATATATTCTAGTAGCCCATGTGATTACAAATGTAACAAGGGAAAATTTCGTCAAGTCTGGTATCGATTGGTACAACATATAAATCTTGTAGAGAATTCCAGACTGTTTGTAAAAGTTAGGATGTCTTCATCATGTGTCTGTCAACGGTCTGATATTAGAACCAGTTTTGTTTCTGCTAACTGTTTTTGCCGAAGCAGTTCGCAAAAAGCAATTCGTCTTCTGCTGCCGATTTCGCGGCGCTTAACTTGAGTTGTGCCACTCCCCCCTGACTAACCGTTCGCGCCGCCCGCAGTGATTCGGATGCGCAAGGCGAGGACTGCGCCGTCTGCGACCGCGGCGGCGGCAAGCTGGTGTCGTGCTCGCGGTGCTCGCTGTCCTACCATGCGTCCTGCTGCGTGCCGAGGCTGCGCCAGATGCCGAAGCACGGTCGCTGGACGTGCCACATGTGCAAGCCAACGCGAAACGCTGGCATCAAGCTGAGAGGTGAGTAGTCCGTCATCGTCGGACGGTAGATGTTGCATGATATTATTGTTTGATATACAGATACCTATATATGATATACGTACCAGATGCCTGAAAAACTTCTTTTAAAATTTGCTACCTAAATTATCAAATCTACTAAAATTTATTATTTATTATGCAAAATTATGTAATCTGGTAGCCCATCATGTAATTACAATGCAACAATGTGCAATGTCGGAGGGTAGGTGTTGCATGACGTTAAAGTGCGCGAGCGGGGTTGTCGCCATCGTTCGTGAACTTGATCCTATTACATACTAAGTAGAGATAGAGTTAGTCACTATCCGATAACTAATTAGAATCTGCGTGGTCTGGTAGAGTCCCGACACATTGTCATTCACACACGGGATTGGATGTTTTGAGTCGGACATGCTGAGTGATGTTTGGCGGGGGGGACTCGTCTTGTAGGCATGAAGACGGTGGAGTCCAGCAGGAGCACGCCGGACTCGGACGGGTGGCAGGAGAAGAAGCAGGGCAGGAGGCGGGCGGAGGAGCGGGCTGGAGCCGGCAGCAGAGCGGCCAGAACGCTGCAGAAGAGTCGCAGCATGAACGACAGGGACACGGCGAGGCCATCGCGCTACAGGAACGTCTCTGAAGAAGGTATCATATTCACTGCGTTTTTCGGGCAGGAAAGAAGCAAGGGAAAAAGTTCTGCGTGTCTTTTCGGGGCTTTCGTTGTACAGCAGTGCAGTTATTTTTAGTGTTTGCGTTAGTACTGTTATAAATAACTAGCAGACTAATACCCATACTGTAAACAGGAATGCGCGTTCATGTAGAAATGATGAAGAAGATCCAAACTTGTGTGGTAAACTGTACAACCTTTAATACTCATACACTGTGTAGCCACATCATCAGACAATCGCACAAACAGACAAAGAACGCGCACACGCGCATACGCGCGTGTGCTCAGCTCCGCGCCCAGAACCCGAATCCCCCATCCCCCTCCTATTACATCTCTCCCTATATATTCGCCCAAAACTCCCTACATCTTGAGCGCACATGTCACCCGTTCTGTCCAGTTCCAACCGTTCCCCTCATTTCACAATCACCCTAAAAACTGCCTAACCTAGAACCCGCTTATCCAACTCCCTGTAACATCAATGCCGCCGCCCGATATGCACGACGTTCTGTCTAGCTAGACTATATGGCTAAAACAACTACCAGTCTAGCTCCACGCACTAATCCATGTGACACGTGCAAAAGACATGTTACATTATCTCCCTTTTCCCCAAAACGATGACTAGGGTAGTCATCGACTCAGCGTCCTCGCTGCTCTACACTTTAACCTGAACCTAACCAATTCCAAAAAAAAATTACTACCCTGATATCTTCCTAACTCAACCCAACAAGAGAAACGTCTTTCTGTCCGATTAAACCACCCACAATCAATACACATAACAACAATCAAAATACAATAAGAGAGCACATATGAAGCATAGAAAACAAGTAACGATAAAGTTCGACCAAAACATAAGTCAGAAACTCAACACATTTGACAGTGAACATTCTGATATCGCTGCAATTACACTCACTCTTGCGTATTTTTATGGCTGTAACGTACGTGGCGTATGCGTATACAGACACGCATTAACGAAACCACGTTATATCTGGATTATATTCTCATAATCCCAAGGCACACAGGGGCCCATGCACACAGGCATTAATAAACACGGCACTGATGTGGTACTTTGTCACTTCCACACATCATACGGCCAACAAAATCATCATATATCATCCATCATACATCATAAATCATA